>NC_135168.1:6624630-6682130 GCF_041146795.1 Maylandia zebra | reverse complement strand
ATCGTTATCGCCTGAAATGAAAAAAACATATCGTGATATGAAAACATCTCATATCGCCCAGCTCTACAAATCAGCTCTAGTTTAACTGCAGAGTTTTATGAATCATTTTCTAATCTCCTGGCTCCGTTCTTACTGCAGCTTTTCATAGGAAGTGTAGAGAATAACATCCTCCCTCCTACTCTTACTCAGGGTCTCATAACACTTATTCCAAAGCCAAACAAAGACTTACTTCTTATTGATAATTGGAGACCCATCTGTCTGCTCAATGATGACTATGAGATTATGGCTTTAGTACTTGCTAACAGAATGAAAGAGTTCTTGGACACAATTATCGATGAGACACAATCAGGCTTTATGAGAAACAGACACCTTTCTAAGAACATGAGACTGGTTTTAGATCTACTTGATTACTCTGATTTGGTATCTGACTATAGCTTCATTCTCTTCCTGGATTTTTAAAAGGCTTTTGATACAATTGAACATCAGTTTATTTTCCACTCTTTGGAAAAATTTGGCATTTTTCTGTAAAGCTATCAAAACCTTGTACACGAATGGCAATAGCTCAATTAAAATGATTAAGACTCCACCCCGAGATTTGACCTGTTATACCAGGAATCAGCACAGCTGATAAGGAGCTCATCATCAGCCAGCTAGCTGATGACACCACACTCTTCTTGAAGAATGCAAATCAAATCCGTCCAGCCCTTAGTGTTATTAGTGATTTCTCTGAGGCATCTGCTTTATGTCGAAATCTAAAAAAATGTGAATTACTAGCAATTAAAGGCTGCACTGCAAATGCTCTCTGTAACATTTCTGTTAAACAAGAAGTCACATATCCAGGACTGTTAATATCCAAAGACCAAAAGTCAAGATGCTCGTCAAACTTGTCAAACAGTGTTGGGGAATTCTCAATGGTGCTTGGTGCCATACCCTCAGGGACTTTAATGTTATATAAAAACACTGACAGCTCAATATCTGCCTCAGTCACTCTCCCTGATCCAGCTGAGTCAGCAGTGGGAAAAATCTGCTTTTCACAGGAACTTGGTAACAGCAATAAGAGAATACGTAGTTTATTCCAAGAAGATATCATGTCTCTCCTGTTACACCCCAGCCTAGGCAACCGGCGTGCAACGCAGGAAAATAAAAATAAGGAAAAAACACACGAAAAAAACCCACTAAGGCTCTCCACCAAAATCACCAAAACGGAAGTGTCTCAAACGAAAGAATTGACAAAACCCATTTACAGCTATTTACAACAAACTATTTATTTACAACACGGGGGGAGATCGCGACCATGACATACCGAAACACAAGGCTTAAATACATAGAAGGAGCAATTATGGAATGGACCACAGGAGGGAAACACAGCTGGGGCAAATTAGACCTGACGAGACAAGGAAACGTAAACTGAACATACTAAGATAACACAGACTTTCAAAGTAAAGCAAACGAGCTGGCCCCAGTGTTTTCTGGCATCTTCAACTCCTCACTGCACGCATGTCATGTGCCTGCCTGCTTCAAGTCCTCTACCATAATCCCTGTCCCCAAGAAACCTAGGATCACTGGACTAAATGACTACAGACCCGTGGCTCTGACATCTGTGGTCATGAAGTCATTTGAGCGCCTAGTTCTCTCCCATCTCAAGACCCTCACGGCCCCCCTCCTGGACCCCCTGCAGTTTGCATATAGAGCCAACAGGTCTGTAGACGACGCCATCAACATGGCCCTACACTTCATCCTGCAGCATCTGGACTCCCCAGGAACCTACGCCAGGATCCTGTTTGTGGACTTCAGCTCTGCCTTCAACACCATCCTTCCAGACCATCTCCGAGGCAAGCTTTCCCAGATGAATGTGCCTGATCCCATCTGCCGGTGGATCACTGACTTCCTGACGGACAGGAAGCAGCACGTGAGGCTGGGGAAGAATGTCTCGGACTCCCGGACCATCAGCACCGGCTCCCCTCAGGGCTGTGTTCTTTCTCCTCTGCTCTTCTCCCTGTACACCAACTGCTGCACCTCCACCCACCAGTCTGTCAAGCTAATCAAGTTCGCAGATGACACCACCGTCATTGGGCTCATCTCTGACGGGGATGAGTCTGCCTACAGGAGGGAGGTTGAACGTCTAGTGTCCTGGTGCAGCCACAACAACCTGGTGCTGAATGCCCAGAAGACAGTGGAGATTATTGTGGACTTCAGGAAGCACACAGCCCCACTCCCCCCCATCATCCTGACTGACACCCCCATCACCTCTGTGGACTCATTCCGCTTCCTGGGTACCACCATCACCCAGGACCTGAAGTGGGAGCCCACCATCACCTCCGTCATCAAGAAAGCCCAGCAGAGGATGTACTTCCTGAGGCAGCTGAAGAAATTCAACCTGCCAACACGGACGATGATGCAATTCTACACTGCAATCATCGAGTCCATCCTCACCTCCTCCATCACCGTGTGGTACGCTGGAGCCACTATCAGGGACAAACAGAGACTGCAGCGTGTTGTGCGCTCTGCTGAGAAGGTGATTGGCTGCAGACTCCCATCTCTGCAGGACCTGTACACCTCCAGGACACTGCGGCGTGCAGCCCGGATCTCAGCTGACCCTTCTCACCCTGGACAGTCTGTTTGACCTGCTCCCCTCAGGCAGGAGGCTCCGGTCCATTCGCACCAGAACCTCTCGCCACAAGAACAGTTTCTTCCCCTCTGCTGTTGGACACATGAACAATAACCACATGACTGTCCCCGCCACTTACACATGACCCTACGCTGTATCACTGCATCATTTCATGTCTGGCACTGATCACCACCTGCACTCATGTATATATCTTTCTACGTAGCACTCATAATTCTTATTCTCATGTATATATCTCATGTATATCTCATGCACATATCTTTCTTTCTACATAGCACTTTAATTCTTATTGTTTGCACTGAAGCACCGCAGCAATTTCCTAATGTTGTAAACCTCAACATCTGGCAATAAACCCATTCTGATTCTGATTCTGATTCTGAAATACATGACAGTCACGCAAAAAACAAAACACTGACAACACCGAAACGCCAGCGAAATGCCAGCAATGGCAGGTATCAGTGCTCAAACCTTTTGTGTTTGTTTCCAACAAGTTGCCCACCTCGGGAAACAAAAATGTGTTCTTTTACTTGTCAGATGAACATATGAGACACTTTGACTCTTCAGTGCAGTGTGGAGCCTAACAAAGATCTGTTTTGTGTCCCAGCTGATCAGCAGGAGGAGGAGAGTCTGACGGAGCAGCAGAGGAACATTTTCAGCTACTTGGACTCAGCTCAGCCACTACAGAGGAAACAATGAGCTCAACACAGAAGGTGACAGACAGAGCAGGACCATATGACCAAAGATATTTATCACCATATACATTTGAACATTTGCCATAACGATGTAGCTGACGATAGAATTGACACGAGACAAAATACTTTACAGCTGCACAACTTTATTAAAAAGCCATCAATGTATTTTCACTGAAACAAGCAGCTGTTGTTTATGTGCATTAAAGTTATATAAAAATGTAACAGTGCAAATGCAAATTCCTCGCTGACAGTTTAACCAAAAGGCGTTTCCAGTGGAAACTGGCCGACACATCCTGAGCATAACCATGTATAATATCCACTAAACTTCAGAAGAGGTTATACAGTCGTGGCCAAAAGGTTTGAGAATTGCATAAATATTGGAACCTGGAGAAGTTGCTGCTTAAGTTTTTATAATAGCATTTTGCCTGCACTCCAGAATGTTATGAGGAGTGATCAGATGAACTGCATCGTCCTTCTTTGCCATGAAAACGAACTTAATCCCCAAAAAGCCTTACCACTGCATTTCATTGCTGTCATCAAAGGACCTGCTGAGACCATTTCAGTGATCGTCTTCTTAACTCAGGTGAGAATGTTGGCGAGCACGAGGCTGGAGATCATCATGGCTGTATCCCGATTCAGGTTCTGCAGCTTTAAAGTCCTCAAGGGCCGCGTACTCAAAGACCGCTAAGGCCGAAGTGCGAGGCTCGTAGGCTCGTGAAATGGGACGTCTAGCCTCCGTCGCGCTGCCCAGGTTGCCTAGCAACCATGATACTAACAGCTGGAAACGTTTCATACAGCTTTGTTTGACAGAAATGAAGGAGAACATATTTAGTTCATTTGTTTCTACATGAGCTCTGTGTGATTTGATGAGTATCTGAGGCTGAGACCACAGGACTGTGAAACATGATTGTTGGGCTTCATTTCTGTGCTGAACAGTCGTTTAAGATTAGCTGTAAATAACAATTAGCTGATGTTGTTCATGAGACTAAAGTCATCTCACTGTGGTAATGTAAATATAATATGGCCAATATTATAGTTATTATATTAATCACTTCACTCACAGACAAGTATCTGTGACAGTGTGTATACAGATGTGTCATATATAAGAGACAAATGTTGTTCATTTAATATGTTGGTACTAAATGTGGCTCAATGCTTACATATATGTGTAAAAAGCAAATGTAGGAGCTGTGATAACTGTGTCTGATAGAATGAAGAGTAGACTGATATATGAAATATTCCTTTATTGGGTGAGAAAATCAGACCATGTCATAACTGCTGTAAGTCACACAGAATAGATATCAGAGCCTTAAACAGGCTGACTTCTGCTAAATGGGTCAAACTGGGCAGAAAGTCTACAAACACATAACATCCTTATAGAATATGATGTAACACTATAGATCAACTTAGCTCAGAATATATAAAGCATATAAACAGTTACAGCAATATGATGCAACAAACACAGCAGCTACTGATCCAAAATACTCAAAGCTTCATAGAACTGAAACCAACATTTATTTTTAGCTCCATCCTGCTGCTGATACAGACTTTAGGTTTCTGAACATTAAACTTGTTGCTGCCTTTCATAGTGTGTAACTTGAAGGCCCTGAGTACTTTCTCCCACACTGAAAACACTGGGATGATCACATTATTTGAACATTACCTAATAAGACTGATTCAGCACAGACAGTTATGTTAAACTTTCCTAGCAGTCCTTCACAAACAGGGAACAGTCTGTCTATTCTCTCCATCTGTCAGCTGCTGCTGGCTCTTCCTCCTCCTCTTCCTCACACACTGCTGAGTTTGTCCTGGTGGATCATCAGGGCTGCAAAGCCTCACAGATGATGTGCAGCAGTGTGTCCCTCAGTCTGTCCTCACTCTGGACACTTGCAGTCGTCACACATGGAAATCAAATGTGTGATAAGCTGCAGGATTCAAACACAAGTGTAACTTATAAACACATTGTTAGGGAAAATGTTCAAAAACACTTCTTCAGTAAAGACTCAGAGAAGAGAAACACACAGAAGTTCTTGCTAGCAAGGGCAGCCTCCACTCTAAGAGACTCCCGCGAGAGAACTGCCCTGGTCTTTATTTATACTCTTGAGCGTATGTGTGTGTGTGTGTGTGTGTGTGTGTCACTGCTGATCAAAAGGGTCATATAACATACAAACACAAAAGGTACATCCTTGGTCATAAAGAGGGTAGTCTCCCCCACCCTAGATGGCACGGTGAGGAAGTCCAGCAGTTAAAGCACTTAGACTGAAACAGACATAGCTACGTTAAAACAATAAAACAAGGTGCGACCTCTCCCACGCTCCCAGGATGTGGGGGGTGAACCAAGCCTGCAGCCTGCTAGAGATCACACATCTTGTCACTACACAATTGATTATATGCCTCTAAGTATACATGGTTAAACATTTCCTAATACAAATAACTACAAACAGCATCCTACCATAAGCAAACTTATATCACTAAAAGATTATACTGACTACTAAATACAATTTTCCATTGACATTCCCTCCTGTTGTCAGAAAAAACTTTTAAAGTGAGATATCAGTTTGTAACATCTTGTCGTACATTTTCTGTCACATCGTCATTAATCACACAAAGTCTTCATGTTCCAACAGGCCAAAGTTATCATCATCATTTGTCACAGCTGTATATGCAGCAATAGTAGAAGATATTATGCGGTTAATCATGAGTCTTAGGCATGGCAATATACACGTTACAAAAACACAAAATAAAAGTAAAAATATTCCAACTCCGATGAGTAGTCTTTTTAGCACCTGTAACCAGGAGCCAGTTTATAGCCAAGAGAACCAGTCACTTGTATCACTTACATGGTCCTGATTTTTGGGCCTGCTGGATCTGTCTCACAGCATTCAGGGCGTCAGTCATGTTTGATGAATGTACATCGTCTGGTATGTAAGTGCAGCATGTGTTGTTGAAGAGGACACAAAGTCCCCTTTCTCTGCTAGTATCATAGAGTAATTCTTCCCTGAGAGTTAGTCCAGGAACATATATAGTGTGGGGTATGTTGCCGTGCTGGGTAGATGGGAACAGACATAATAGTCTGTATTTGCCGATTCTGCTTTTGTTCTGTCGTGGATATAACGGTACCAGGCATTATTCATCCACGGAGGGATGTGGTCTTGCGTCATATCCCTTAGGTGAGAGTTGTCGTGTGTCCATCTTCTCTGCCTTCCTCCTGGTTCAGCTGTTTCCGGCACCAGCTGGGGTCCTGTAAAAGTGAGCGTCGTAGTCAAGGTAACCAAGAGGGTCCACCTTCCCATGGTTGCACACAGGTCCGTCACGCCTCGCACTTGGTTGCCCTAGAGTTGATCAGAGGCTGGAGGTTGAAGTGCGAGCTTACCCTACGGGGGCTCAATCAGCACTCCCCTCTCACCACTGAAACAACCAAGTGTGAGATTTCTCTATTGTGCTGTCTTGAGGGTGCCGGGGTTTCCTGGGACCTCGACCTCTTTGCAGTGGCTCTGCGCTATTTTGCAGGCAGTTGAAATGGTCAGAAACACTTGAATTGGCCTCTATCAACCCCCATCACCTCACTTCAGGCCTTCATCCTGCGGTAGGAATACTTATGACTCTTCTACTGTCCATCCTCTGCAGAAAAACCTCTTTGTAGAAAGGGTGCTGGGTCCAGTTATCTTACTGGCGTTATGATCCCAGCAGTCTTCAATGTGCCAGCGTATGCACAGTATAGTGACACAGCATTAGGTGATGTTCATAGGAAACTGCTGTCATCACCACCATGGCTTCTGGTTCCTGTGCTTTCACAGAATCATGATATCATCCTTAGATTCCTTCTGCGCTGTCGATGGAGCTTGGCACGCTCCCCTCATCCTTCAGGTGCCCATCTGTTGTCCACAATCTCCTCTGTTGGCCTCTGGAAAGCCCTTTTGGCACAGCTCTCATTCCAACGCAGTTTCATGGTCCTTGCTGTGGCTCCAAAATCTGATCTCATGATGGGCCCCAACCAGCTTGACCTTTGACCTCAACCACTGCCTGGGCTGTCAGTTATGCCTGGAATGGTTCTCGCTTCTCACTGGGCCTCTGAAGATTTCTCAGGAGATTACTGCTGCACCTGTATTTCATTGCTAGGAGGAAAAACTTCTATTTGGAGAGCATGTCAACAATCATCAAACCACATTCTTTAGTTCAGTGAACTTCACTTATAGGCCATCAAAGCCTCATCTGAACATGGATGCACCACTTGCATAGGTTTAATACCTGTAAATAAACGGTTAATCACACAAATCGCTGCAAAAATTATATAAAACAAAATTTAATGTTAATTCCAAAATTTAATGTTAATTCATTGTTTCATATTAATCCTGGATCCCCCATCTTGACACATGGACACTCCCATGAGTCAACTCATCAAAATCAGATTCCTGTCTCAAAGAAAAAGATTAGCTAGATCATATCCCAGGTAACATCAGGGCATCTCCTCCTCTGGAGCAGCACCACCCTGGACCTATAATCCTGCAATAAAAATGTTAGTGTGTTTTGCATAACACCTGGCTCTGCCAGGAGCCTGCATACACACCATCATGGCCTGGAAAGCAAAATCTGGAAGTGAAATCAAACTTCACACTTACAAACAATTATATTATAAGAGTAATAAGCATTCAGCACTAGCAGGACAAGTGTCATGTGCAGGTTTTCTCAAATCAGTAAATTACAACTATTACCCCAATTTGCCCCAGACATGGATCATCCCATGTACTCTGTTAACATTAATGTAATCAGTGACTTCCCTTAAGCAAAGTCACTCCACTCATATATTATTTATGGGCTCAAGAGTGGCCAGCTAATGAGCCCATATTAACTATTCCATAACACCGCATCTCTTATTTGTTTGTCTCATGTCACTTGTCCGCTTCTGCTGAATCTTGTACATGCAGTCTCAAAAAACAAACATTAGCAACACACATTGATTATCCTGGTGGGCAGGCGTCGGCCATCCACATTCCAGAGGTGCCATAAAAACACCATAAAGTTAGCCAACCCTAGCTGTAGAAAGAATGTCATTCACATATAAACCCAGAAATCCTATAGTAAAAAAACATTAAATAATCCTCTTATAAATCACATGATCAAACACATGAAAAACTGCAATGCTGTAGAAAAGAAAATGCAAATGTTAGCGCTGCGCAGGCATATGCATACTTTGTCACCGTTACCTCTGTAAGCAACACAAGGCAGTGAATAACACCCCTGGTAGATGCACAGACACAGAAAATGGCATTTCAAAGGTTAAACCATCATGCAACCTTGAATGTTGCTGTCATCTTTCTGCTCCTGTAACAGGAAACACATAAATTCATCCACCCTTTTGTCCTGTCTAGGTGGAGGTTAACCTTGAGTCGTGGTCAAGTCCTGTCAGCTTTTACCAGTCAGTCAGTTTGTTTTTTATTTTCATTCATTCATTCATTCATTCATTCATTCTTTCTTTCTTTCTTTCTTTCTTTCTTTCTTTCTTTCTTTCTTTCTTTCTTTCTTTCTTTCTTTCTTTCTTTCTTTCTTTCTTTCTTTCTTTCTTTCTTTCTTTCTTTCTTTCTTTCTTTCTTTCTTTCTTTCTTTCTTTCTTTCTTTCTTTCTTTCTTTCTTTCTTTCTTTCTTTCTTTCTTTCTTTCTTTGCTGATAGTGGAACCTGTCGTGGCATTTAGTTTCCACTTTCAGCAAAATGACGTCATTTAAAAAGAAAAAGAACTTTAGTTTGGATTACATCGCTGAATTCTTTTTAGGCCGGGACACTCATTTAATATTGTCCCAAATAAGTAGCTTTCTCCTGAGCCCATTTCAATGTGGAGAAAACTCACTTGTAACAGCTTTCTCGACCGGTCGTATAGCACTTTTAATTTCTGACGTGCAGATCTGCTTAAAGAAAAGAAATAGACAAACAAAATCAGTGCCTGTTCAAAAATGAAAAATAACAGAGATTATCAAACCAAACTTTCAGTGCACTGTAAAAGTATCAAAATAAAAAGGCCTTGTTAAGTCATGACACAAACTCCTCATCAACTTCACAACAGGAGAAGAATCATCAGCTAGATTCACTCCAAATCAATCATCAGCTGCACAACACACACATAAGCCTAATGTGTCTTATTAGCTATGAGTTTAATCACCAGGTCTGTGCTCTTCACTCATCTAAATCACAGATCTATTTTATTCAATTTTCCTTTTCCCTTCATCATAAAACATGTGACATGCTGTCATGCACTTCATAAAAGACGTTTGTTCTGACGTATTCAGAGTTGTATATCTAGATACAGAATTCACTCGCACATCAAAGCAGGAAACTCAGTGTTTTAGAGTCTCCACTCAACACACAACAAACATCCCATTCACTCGTGCTAGAATTCAGTCACCTTTCACTAATCTAAAACCGATCAACTAATTTGCATATCAGCTATTAACCCACTAAGTTGACAGGACGACAGAAAAGCATGTTCAAAATAGTATCACAAAAGACAATTTCCCTCATACAGTAAATTACATGTGCTGCCTCAATCAAGCAGGAAGCTTCTCCCAATTTACTATATTAACAACTAAATTTATTGTCTGATCACTGGTTGGTCAAACCAGGATCTTTTTTCCCACAAAAGTTAAACTGTTGTCCTGCAACCTAGAGAGTCAAATTTTTGCATTGGATAAATTCAGTATTTGATAACAAGTGTCTGCTAAATTGACACTATTTTAACACTGATGAAAGATAACAAGCTAATTTTCATTACATGTGTTTGTGTTATTAGGCAGGTCTAATGCATGTCTGTGGAGCTGCATATCCAGCAGAGCATGTTCTTAAAAGCTGCCTTTCTTACACACTTCTCTACTATTATTTGATCATTTCTTAACTAATGTGCTATGAGTCCACTGGTCTTTGCATCACACTAGGTGACTTGGACAAGATGATAAACAGACTGACATGCTTAAAATGTTGTCTGATCTTCATGTGCTCTCTTGTCTTTGGAAGAGTTAGTAGGGTTAATGCATGTTCTTCTTGTGTGTGTGATTTTGTATATGATGTATATGTTTTTTATATTTGCATATATCCAGACTCCTTCTCAATTTTCCAACTTAAGCAGTCAGTTTTCTTTTCCACAGGTTTGCTAACCCAAATTTTGATTTCCCACATTAAATAACAGCATTCCTCTGTGTTCTCACCACTCCTCTCTGTCGTCTGTTGTCCTCTCACTCTTTTGTCCTCTCCCACTTCAACAGTCCCGGCAGTTCTCCTTCAGCTTTGTCCTGTGTCCCACTGTCCCTTCTTGCCATTTTACTCCACAGGTGGCAAATGTCAAACTCCAACTGTTCAGTTCTCCTCAAACGTTTTCTTCACATGCACAGTGAAGTTTCAGCTTGTTGTAGACACAGTGCCATTCATCCGATCAGTCAGGATGATGGGTTTGCTCTTCTTCTCTGATGCTGTTTGTCCACACTGCTGCTGCTTGCTGGGACTCTTTGCTCAGGACTTGCTGCTGTCTCTTTATCAAGTTATTGCTTTGGAGCTGCATTCCTTGTCTTCAGGGAGAGATTAGTTTCCTTGGAGCTTGCTTGTGAGGTTGAGAGACACACGGTGTTGTAAATAAGTCAGCCAGAAACTTGGCCTGCATGTTTCCAATGATGTTAAACTATAACTTTCTTCCGACTGCTGCATGTGGAAAATTGATTCAGGTCTGCTTTTCATCTGAAAGTGACAAACTAAGACATGTTCATTATTATCATCACTGCTTAATCAACACACATCTCTCTCTCTCTCTCTCTCTCTGTTTTTGTGAACAATCCTTTCTTAAAAGCAGAAAATGAAATTGTAGTTGTTTTTTTGGCTGATCAACACAAAACCTTCTCCCTATGATTATTTTTCATCTACAATATAAATTCTCTCTCTTTTTCACTCTTCTTTTTTTTTTTTTTTTTTTAATAGCTGGTGACCTGCAGAATCACACGCTCTCACAATCAAAGGCAATTACTTTTACACAGCGCACAAAAACACTGTGACGTCAAACACATTCACACTCACTTTTTCATCTGCGTAAATAAATCATATGGCTGATGATATGTGCCACGGTGATCCATAGGCATGATCACCAGTTTAACTATTTTTCAACCCAACAAAACAAATAAACAAAAACATAATGCTGATGTTATGAACACTCTACACACAAGTCAAGATGCAGGAAAACTGCTCACGGAAACGCTGCACACTCCAGTTATCACAGTTATCATAGTTCTGTTTGTGTGAAATATCTGCTTTCATTATTAATACCAGTTTATAGGTTGTTATCCTTTTTATTATTAGTTTGAATGCGTTAAAATTAAGTTGTAATTTAGCTTTTTGTTTATTTTACTTTATTCCTCTTGCATTTATATCTATTCAGTCGGGTCTGTTTCCAACCCTTTTTTAAACTACTTCAAACTACTGTGATCTCTAATTTTCACTGGGTGAGGGATTATTATGTACTTCCTAGTCTGAACTGCTCTCTTCACCTGAGCTGCTATCCTATTTTGAGTTACTGTCTACTTTGTTTCTTCTACCTCTTGCTCTTCTACGATGCATTCCTCTCTCTTTCTTTTGGATTAATCGTGCTCCGGCTTGCTGTTTTTCTAGACATTTCTCATCAGGTGTTAATTTTACTTGTTTAATCACCCATTTTCAAAGATTTTGCTGGGCCGTCGCTGGCACGCTTGACTTCAGAGAGGTTTACTGATACGGCCTTCGACTTCACCCTAACGGTGAAGCGGTATCAGTTTTATGAGATGAAACTCAACCTTTTTCCTTTGTCACCAGTACATGGGCTCTTGCAGGATACACAAAAATGGAAGTAGTTCAGCAATTTATTGTGCTGTAAAATCAACTTACTTCCAGACACACACACATATGGACATTTGCGCGCTTTTACAATTTGTCACGAAGTAATTTCAGCTACTTCTAAAACTAGTCAAATTCGGCTCCTTCCGGCGAACCCAACCTAATTTGTCACGAGATAATTTCAGCTACCTCTAAAACTGGTCGAAACACAATTCTTTTTGGCGAACTTAAACCTAATTTGTCCCGAGATAATTTCAGCTACCTCTAAAACTAGTCAAATTCGGCTCCTTCCGGCGAACCCAACCTAATTTATCACGTTACTTAAACGTATTTTTACTTTAAATCTTTGCGGCCGTCTTTAAATACCAAATAGTGTTTCTCACCCCCGATGTCCCACTGACGGTTCGGATCACCAGACTGAATCCCAGCGCCGTGGACCTGGTCACCGGCCCAGACTCGAATTCACGCTCTGGGACTCTCTCCTCGTCTAAGAGGGCTGTGCACAGACTTCGGTGCCGGCTCCCCACGGCGTCAGGAATCAGTGCTGGATCCTGGAACAGAGTCACAGATAACAGTTCTGATATATTCTGCTCCGGCTACGAAGGACCAAGTAAATGTTAGGGAAAATGTTCAAAAACACTTCTTCAGTAAAGACTCAGAGAAGAGAAACACACAGAAGTTCTTGCTAGCAAGGGCAGCCTCCACTCTAAGAGACTCCCGCGAGAGAACTGCCCTGGTCTTTATTTATACTCTTGAGCGTATGTGTGTGTGTGTGTGTGTGTGTGTGTGTGTGTGTGTGTGTGTGTGTGTGTGTGTGTCACTGCTGATCAAAAGGGTCATATAACATACAAACACAAAAGGTACATCCTTGGTCATAAAGAGGGTAGTCTCCCCCACCCTAGATGGCACGGTGAGGAAGTCCAGCAGTTAAAGCACTTAGACTGAAACAGACATAGCTACGTTAAAACAATAAAACAAGGTGCGACCTCTCCCACGCTCCCAGGATGTGGGGGGTGAACCAAGCCTGCAGCCTGCTAGAGATCACACATCTTGTCACTACACAATTGATTATATGCCTCTAAGTATACATGGTTAAACATTTCCTAATACAAATAACTACAAACAGCATCCTACCATAAGCAAACTTATATCACTAAAAGATTATACTGACTACTAAATACAATTTTCCATTGACACACATGTTCATACTTTTATTCCACAATCAGAGAGAAAGAAACAGAGAGAGAGTGCAGGACAGACAGACAGGTGACAGTCTCAGGTGTACACACTGCTACACAACAGCACCAGAGAAGCAGGATTTAGTGTTTGTGTTATTACGAGTGTAAACAAGAAGAGTTCCAGATGGTGCAGTGGACACATGTGTGACTGCTGTGATTAAAGCATCTTTCTTTCAGCTTAACGAGTGAACCGTCAGCTCGTTCAAACACACGTTAAAGTGCGTTTGGCTCGACACCACCGAACAGAGGCAGCAATATAACACAGCTAACATTAACAGGGCAGTGAATCCTGCTTGTGCCGTGATGTTCAGGACTGCAAACCGAGCAGCATCACTGACTTTCAGCTTGTTGTGTTTGTGGATATATGACTGACTTTAATTATCCACAAAATCATCACATTCTCTGTCAGATTAAGGTCGACTATTGAACGGCGTATATTTTAAAGGCTTTAAAACCAAGTTAACGCTGAAAGTACAAACATCACTAATGTCACATAACTCTGCCGACAAGGCATAGCTATGGCTATGAAATGCTCTTTGTGTATCACTTCTTCATTATGAAAGATGTCATTAATGCACTAGTAATGTCTCATCTGGAGTATTGTTCAATCATTTGGTCAGCAGCTAATAAGACAGATCTTAACAGACTTCAGTTAGTCCAGAATAAGGCGTCCAGATGTGTGAAGATGTTCATACTATACTAATATTGATAAAATGCATAATAATCTTTCTTGGCTTCCTGTACAGGCTAAAATATTCTATGGCTTACTTGTAGTTCTAAAGAAAGCAATTCTGTTAAACACACCACATTTATTCTGCTCAGCTGCAGTATCCAGATGAAATATATCATCATATTACACAGTTTTCAACAAGCTGCAATTTAGTAAATGCTCGAGTTAAAAGTAACGTTTTGTAAAACTGTTACATTTAGAGCAACTTTTAAGTGGAATAAGTTGCCTTAAAAAATTAGAGAATTATTCAAAACTTCAATGAACACTTAAAAGCCGATTTACAGAGCTTTTAGTTGTTGTAAATATTGTAAGACATGATTTGTTTTTGAAATTTGTGTAATGTGCCTCAATGTTATTGATATTATTATTATTATTATTGATTGCTTATATTTGAACAATTGTGAAACCTCACTGTGGATGTAAGAGTGAAATTATGTAGATATCTTGAATCCACTTTATTGTGTAATATTTTATGTGAGTATTTGACGGAAGACGAGCAACATCTGTTGTGGAAGCTAACGGGGTTCCTTTAGAATAAACAAACATAGGATTTATTATCACTGAATAATTCTGTATAAATCTATACAAATTATAGAAATATGTAATAGGAAACAACAAAATAATCTAAATTATAAAAGTGTGTGTGTGTGTGTGTGTGTGTGTGTGTGTGTGTGTGTGTGTGTGTGTGTGTGATTTTAGTGTTTGAACAGTCATGAATTATCTTTAACAGCAGGTTGGATGTAATGTGGTAGAACTACCAGCAGGTGGGGATAAGAGACCTTTAAGGTGTTTGGTGCCACGCTCCACCTTCAGGTTTAAAACTAGTGTTAATGGAGTTTGAAGGTTGAGTTTGTTCCACGACTGCATTTCACTCACTGCCTCTGTTTGTATCTCTGTCACTGCAGGACCAACATGGAGCCAGAAGTCAGCGCTCTCAGGAGGCCGACAAACCTCACAGAAGAAAGGGAGAGAAAAAACACACCTGTGACGAGTGTGGGAAGGGTTTTACTGTGAGGGCTAAACTAAAACAGCATCAGGTCATCCACACTGGAGAGAGACCGTTCAGCTGTGAACAGTGTGGAAAGTCTTTTTCCTGGATGCGTTCCCTAAAAAAACACCAACTCATCCACAGTGGAGTTAAAGCGTACAGCTGTGATCAGTGTGGCAGAGCTTTTACTCAAAGTAGCCACTTACAGAGTCATCTTGTTACCCACTCTGGAATTAAGCCATACAGCTGTGACGAGTGTGGGAAGGGTTTTACTGTGAGGGATAAACTAAAACAGCATCAGGTCATCCACACTGGAGAGAGACCGTTCAGCTGTGACTTGTGTGGAAAGTCTTTTTCCTTGAAGGATTCCCTAAAAAAACACCAACTCATCCACAGTGGAGTTAAAGCGTACAGCTGTGATCAGTGTGGCAGAGCTTTTACTCACAGTAGCAGCTTACAGAGGCATCTAGTTACCCACTCTGGAATTAAGCCATACAGCTGTGACATCTGTGGAAAAACTTTCAGCCGGAGAGGGAGACGAAATATACACGTACGTACACACATGGAAGGAAACTACAGCTGTGACCAGTGTGACAAGAGCTTCAGGAATCTCAGTTCATACTCTGGACACAAACGATCCCACGTTACTAATAAACTGTTTCACTGTTACCAATGTGCCCAAACATTCACCTCATTGTCTGCTCTGTGCAAACTTCAGCGCGATCACTCAGGGCTGAAATCACTCCCATCACTGGATCACAGTGAATCTGAAGACACAGAAAGATCCTCTGGTTTCTGTGTCAGACTCAAAAAGCTTGAGATCAGGCTCCACAGAGTTCAGATAGAATCATTTAAACTTGTGTTGAACTGAACTGGTTGCTGGGCTGAACTTCTACATAATACAGATCTACATGGGATCTTCTTTTCTGTTGTTTTACTGAGTCAGTTTTGTCCTTTTTTCTCTGTCCTGGATTTGCTCGTCTGTAAATGATTGAAACTCGGTCAAATAGTTCATTGTTCTCCAGCAAAAGTTTTGGAAACTCATGTTTAACCTTTAAAACTCTGACATGTTTTAGCACACAAGGCTTCATCGGGGAGTTCACTCATGATTGGACCATGAGAACAAAGGTTTTTAGTTCTTTCAAAGAGAGTCTTGGAGATGTTTGATGTTTCTGTTTTTTCTACATAAAGGAATAAACTATTTTTCTTGCTTCATGTAGTGTGGAAGTTTTTAATGTTTCTTCATCTGTTATGTTCTTGAATGTGTTCACGTGAAGATGGTATAAATAAACTGTTGTCAGAGATTTACAGTTATCAAACAGTTAGGTGAATAAACAACACTGAGACACTTGGAGACGGTTAACGTGCTGCATGGGTGAGGGCTCAGAGAGGACTCACACCGAGCTGCAGTAGTCGTTTATTATTTATAGCAGGGTGAAACAAGTGTAGGAAGTACATAAGCTAAAATATTTTAAGTTGGTTATGAGTAGTTGGGCTAATTCAGAAGATATCAGATTCGGCTCTAGGAGGTGAGTGAAGTACAATAAACATACAACCACAGATATTGTGATTACAGTTATTATTTATAGTGAAAATAAAGTGCAATTACCAAATACCAATATTTACAAATTCTGCAGACAGGGAAAAGATAAAACAATTCAAGCTTGTAAAATATCCGCTGCACAGCGGTGCAGCAACCTCGTCCAACCTCTGGCAAACAATGTCCATAAAGTTTATTTCATGATTGATAGAAGTCCAACGCGTATGACAGTCTAGACAGGTTGAAATTTGAAGTATGATGATCAGCACTAAGATTCCAAGACGGAAATCTCGGAAGTGAGATTTAGGGGACTGAAAACCAAGAGAGGAGAGTGTAGGCCGCAGCAGCCTCCTACCAGACCGCAGGAAGTTGTAGCTGGGGTTCTGGCTCGTTGGGCCTAGCTCGCCATCCAAAGTAGTGGTGTCGCTGTGGTCTCTCCAGGGCACCACTAGCCTGCACTATAATCACAGGACCACTATTAGCAAAATTCATCTAAATTTCCCAAGCTAGCTTTAGTTCCAGTGTACACAATAAAGTTCATGAGAAAATACCAATATACAACAAATACAACCATTGTAATAAATTAAAATAAATGACAATCTCTAATAACAAGACTACAGCCACGTAGAGTGAGAGTAGTAGTAATGTAGTAGGCCTCAGCCTTAGCTATCCCATCATCTAATAGCACTGGCATACTGATACAGGTTACAAATACAAACAGACATTCAGACTCAACTCACCATTCACTACGTGCGATGTCACATACGAGCCCCCCACACATCTACCCACGGCGGTATCAAAGTACTGTTGAACGCAATCCACAATTAATTCAAAGCCAAGCCAAGATAGTAAACAGCGAAAAGCGCTCGCCCCACGTACCTGTTGCTTCCATCCGCTAACGCCTCTCCCCCGCGTCGTTTCGAGGCGACAACCCGGAAGGCATATGATAGGTTTGTAGCATAAACCTATTCGCTGGAACGTTGAAGACAATATAATTACACCGCAAAGCAAGACACGAAGTAGGCAAATTTCTTCATGTTACTCGTGCACGGGAGAGAACCGGACAAACGCCGTTCCTTCGCTTGGCCCCAGTTGCTCTCGTCCGTTCTCCCGTACCGCTGCCCTTTTATTGAGGTTACATGAATATGCATAGGTCCATTAACATATGACGTCTACATACACACAAAGAGTACCTTGCCTGTGTGTGTGTGTGTGTGTGTGTGTGTGTGTGTGTGTGTGTGTGTGTGGTCAAGATGTGACCCTGTGAAGACTCCCCAAAGCTGGTGCCAGGACGTCTAGGTCCATCTAACAAAAGGCTCTTATATTTAAACAGATATACATGTGCTTGCTATACCATAAATCAAGGATAAACTCTCCTAGGGAGTATGTGATTTATACCAAGGACACTCTGAGGAATGTATGCACTCCCTTCTACAGCTACACAGAGTTAATACAGACCTCTTTAGGATGAGACATTCTTTCAATCCACCAATGATTATATACTTCTAAGCATATATGAGTAAATATTTCTAAGCATAAATGACAATCAACAATACAAACCTATCAGCATATAATAGTGCCTCGCGAATAGGATTGGTCACAACAGGCACGTGCAGCCTTGTGGCGTGGCGTGCGTCATGACGCACGATGCCTTCACGGACACGCTCCGGTTGGAATTTAAGATTCCAATTTAGTTATAGACGCAGTTCTTTTTATTTTTATGTGGGTTACATCCTCCCCGCCTTAACCATGCACGTCCCGTCGCATGTTAAACGCTAGACAACGTGAACAGACGAAGGACGGCTAGCATTATGGCCCAATGCATCGGAAAGACTATGCAACATCGTTTGGACCACGGAAATCAGAGGATTACCACGAGTGAAATAGTGAAGTCGATCAGGTGGTGCTCTTTGTCGTTGTGAACGTCTTAGCCCGTCACTTATGTCAGTGTCCTGCTCAATAACACTAGACTCTTCAGGAGAATCTTCAACAGCAACGACAGGAATGTTGACAAGTATGTCTCCATTTCCAGGTAAGTTTTCAGGTAAGCCATTTCTGTTTTCAGGGTGACTTTCAACAAGTTCAAGTAGGATGTCTTCCACATCAGAGTCAGATTGCTCACCACCAGACTCCACTGCTGGAGGAAGAACACTGGACACAGAGGCTGGTTCTCCTTGCACTTCCACTTCAACTGAAGGATCCAAAATCAGTGGTCCTAGGCTCCCACCGTCAGATGAATCTGGAAATTGATTCTGTTTTTCCACAGTGAAGTGCAACGTTGGAGGATTAACATACAATGAAACCAAGCTTCCTGTGTCCTCATCCTCAACCAGAGGTTCTGTGAGGTTAATTTAAATCCGGGTTCTGCTGCCGAGTTCTTGGTCTATGAGGAAGTGATTGCTCTGGTAATTCCAAGTTAACCTCACTGCCCGTGAGGAAGCCGCATGGAAGGAGGAGGTCGCGGTGAAGGGTCCGCATAGGTCCATTGCTGTTCTCAGGTTTTACCTTGTAGACCGGGAGGTCCCCAGCCCGATGGACAACCACATAAACTTCTTCCTCCCATTTATCTGAAAGTTTATGCTTCCCTCGAAGGCGGACATTCCTCACAAGCACACGATCACCTGGTTCCAATGCTGATGGTATCACACGGTTGTCAAAGCGTTTCTTATTTCGGTCGGCAGCCTTTGTAGCGTTACTGGAGGCAATACTGAAACTTTCCTCCAATCTCGATTTGAGTGACTTAATGTACTGTGAGTGACTCTTTTGCTTGGATTCCCGCAGTGGCAGATTGAACGCCAGGTCCACAGGTAGACGAGGTGTTCTACCGAACATGAGTTTGTAAGGAGTAAACCCTGTAACCTCGTTCCTGGTACAATTATAGGCGTGAACCAGCGGTTTCACATGCTCTTTCCACCTTGTTTTTTGTTTTGTCTCCAAGGTCCCCAACATTGCCAGCAACGTCCTGTTGAATCGCTCCACTGGATTTCCCCTCGGATGGTAAGGGGTTGTACGGCTCTTCTGAATGCCTGCAAACTCACACAATTCTTTTATTAGTCTTGACTCAAAATCTTGCCCTTGGTCGGTATGGATTCGCTCAGGAATGCCATAATAAATGATATAATTCTCCCATAGACACTTCGCCACAGTTCTTGCCTTTTGATTGGGTGTTGGAATGGCAACAGCGAATTTAGTGAAATGGTCCGTCAGGACTAAGATATCACGAGTGCCACTAGTGTCAGGCTCAAGAGCAAGAAAATCCATACACAAAAGCTCAAGGGGTCGAGATGTTTTTATGCTGACAAGTGGAGCAGCTTTTTCCGGCAGGGCTTTTCGGCGCACACAGCGGCCACAAGTCTTAATCTTCTGCTCAACATCCTTTGCCATTTTGGGCCAGTAGAATCTCGTATGGACAAGGTCAAGTGTACGTTCAATCCCCATATGGCCCATATCCTCATGGAGGCTTTTCAGGACTGATGGTCGCAACTCCTCTGGAAGGACAAGCTGGTATGAAAGGTCTCCATTGTCCCGTCTCCTCCTGTACAGGACTCCATCCACCAGCTCCAACCTGGACCATTCTCTGAGCAGGAACGGAAGTTCAGGGAGCTCAGCTCTTGCTGTTGGTGGAACCCTCTCCCCCGTCTCAAGCTGGTGAATAAGCTCTCGAATGCAGGGATCTGAGTGTTGTTTCTCTTTGATGTTAAGAGTAGAAACGACAGGCAGCTGATGACAGTCCTCGGAACAGTAACTGTCAGGGATGGTATCCATTTGAACTGACAAAGACTCGACAAGTGTGAAGCCAACCTCACCGCAGTCACCCGGCCGTGTGGCTCTGACCAAATGACTTTGGCAGATTGCTCTCACAGTCTCTTCTGGGAGGACATCAGAATCAGCTGTGTGTTGAGAAATGAACTGACGAATGAGTTCATGGTCATTAGAAACTTCATCATTGGAGCAGGAGTAAGGTCACCGCGAAAGCGCATCAGCGTCACAATTCTGTTTGCCAGCTCTGTACAGAAGTTTAAAAGAGTACGTTGACAATGCAGCCAACCAACGGTGTCCAGTAGCGTCCAGTTTAGCTGTTGTCAAAACGTAGGTCAGTGGATTACTGTCCGTCACCACTGTAAAATCTGCCCCGTACAGGTAATCTTGGAATTTCTCGGTCACACTCCACTTAAGGGCGAGGAATTCCAACTTGTGGGCTGCATAACGGCTCTCACTCTGCGACAATCCACGGCTAGCATAAGCTATAACCCAGAGTTTCTCCTCTTGCTCTTGATACAACACAGCTCCAAGTCCGGTCACACTCGCATCGGTGTGCAGAATGTATGGGCGAGACGGGTCTGCAAACCCAAGGACCGGGGCAGTTGTAAGCTTCTCAATCAGGGTCTCAAATGCAACTTGACAGTTGGTATTCCACCTCTCACCGAAGGGTTGATTTGGCCCGTGTGTGGATGTCTTGCGAGCTTTCAGGGTCTTTGATCTTTGAACTGGAGAATATCCACGAGTCAGGTCATTGAGGGGTTTGGCAATGACGGAATAGTCTTTTATAAACCGGCGGTAATAACCAGCGAAACCCAGAAAAGACCTCAATTGTTTCAAAGTCTGTGGAACCGGCCATGTCTTGATGGTCTCTATCTTCTCGGGGTCTGTTTGAACTCCTTCCTCAGAGACAATATGACCCAAGTACTTTACAGACTTTTGGAAGAATCGACATTTCTCCGGTGCCAGTTTCAGCCCATATTCCTTCAACCGGTTCAGGACTCTCAGCAGCCTTCGTTCGTCTTCCTCAAGAGTGTCCGAATAGATGATTAAGTCATCCAGGAAAACGAGCACTTCCTTTAGGTGAAGGTCCCCCATGCATCGCTCCATCATTCGCTGAAAGGTGCTTGGGGCGTTGGTAACACCTTGAGGCATTTGGTTAAACTCCCAGAACCCAAGAGGAGTCACAAAAGCAGTCTTTGCCTTGTCTTCCTCCTCCATCTGGATCTGGTAGCAACCGGACTTCAGGTCGAGTACTGAAAACCACTTAGAACCAGTGAGTGCTGAAAAGGATTCCTCCAAATTAGGTAAGGGGTATGCATCCTTGATAGTTTGAAGGTTTAGTTTCCGGTAGTCTATGCACAGCCGGACCTCACCGTTCTTCTTCCTGACCACCACGATAGGCGAAGCAAAAGGAGACGATGATTCCCTTATAATGCCGGCTTCCAGAAGCTCACGCAGGTGACGGCGGACAGCTTCGAAATCTTGTGGATGGATTGGCCGGGCACGTTGCTTGAGCGGTGTATTGTCATGGAGTGGAATATGATGTTTGACAGCTGATGTACATCCAAAATCCAAGTCATGATGCGAAAAGACCTCCGAGATGTCATTCAGCTTGCCTATGACTCGCGTCCTCCATTCAGGTGACAGCGGGGAATCACCAAAATCAAAATTCAGGCTGGTGATAGTGTTCCTGACTGGAAGATGGGTCACGCGGTGTTCAGACAAGATACAGTGGTAGGTTTCCAAATCCGCAATGACACTGTGAGGTGGAATGAAGGTATCTTGCTCCGACTCATTCGTAATAACCACGGGAACCTTGTATGGAGAAAGAACTGGGAAGTTGATGAGACAACTGCTGACGCACAAATCCCCAGGTAAGGTGGAAGCAGGATGCTGTAGGAGAACACTCTGGCTAAACAATGGGGTGGAAACTTTGGCAGAGCCCTGGATGACAATAGTGCGGCCGGCCGGAACACGCACTGGAGCTTTGCTTAGTAGCCTCACATTCCCAATGCTGCCATTCTCCTTCTGCTTGTGTGACAGCTGTAGTGTTTTCAACACCGCTCTGTACCCATGAGTGCTAGGCTGATAGCTCGGATGCTGGTTAAGATGCTGTTCATACAGGGGTTCCAGGGTGTTCATCCCAATTAGCACAGTAGCGGGGACGTCAGGGTGTACGTCCGGAACAACTAGAGCCAATGTTGTTACTTCATATTCTTCACCAACAAAATCTCTGGGGAACTTGACAGAAATCTCAATGTATCCAAGATATGGAATGGTTTGACCCGCAGCACCTTCCACCTGGAGAAGATCACGGAGTGGTTGAATTTGTTGTTCATGAAGATGATTGTTGTAAAAGGATACAGATATTGTAGTAACCTGTGATCCTGTATCAAGCAGGCATTTCTGTGGATGGCCTGCTAGGGTCACCTCTGTTGTGCATCTTGACCCAACTAACCCATGAGGTAGCATTGTGGTTGCCTTCAGACAAGTGTGTAGGTCTACACAGTGAACAATTTCCTCCTTGTTCCTTTCCTCCTTTGCGGGACAATGTGGGTCCTGCACAGTTCCTGTACGTCCCATTACAGGAACTGTATCTAGTTTAAATGTCCAGTTGATGAATTCCACTTCTGCCATTTTGGTTTCCTTTCACTGAACTGTTTGCATTTTGTATTGACCAATGCGGGATTGGGTCTGTTCTCACACTGTGGTCTAATGTGTCCATCTTCCCCACACCTGAAACAGAAACCAGGCTTGGGGTTAGGTGATATATTCCCCTGTGTATCCGTTCTTTGCTTCTGGTGCTGCTTAGGAGCAGGAGTACAGAGCTGGTGAGACTGGGAGGCAGTTAAGGCAGCAAGTTGCTTTTGTATCTCCGCCATCTGCTGGGTGAGAGTGGACAACGCAGCACAGACCCCCTTTTCTTCTTCTACTGCGAACTGAGCTTGAGCTGCAACTCTGTGTCTTGGTGTTCCCAGATGTTGCTTCATCCTCAGAGTTTTGCTAGCTTCTCTGTCTTCTTCAGTTCTTAATAGGAGTAACAGTTCTGCAAAAGAAGGTGGGTTGGATTTTCTCTGCTTCAGCTGAAGCTCAGAGATAAGATTGCTATCCCAACATCCCCTACAGAATTGGCTGAGCAGGTGCCTGTTCACTTCACCCTGCTTGACCCCTCCCTGCTTAACAGCTAAACTCAGGGCCACCTGAAGTCGCTGTAAGTAGCCGGATGGCTTCTCACCCGAGTTCTGCAGCGTGTCCATGAACTTCGCATAAAGTTCTTCCCCGTCCTGTACAATTCCATAAGCAGAATCAAGATGTTGAATATAAGTCTCTGCTGGTAGGTCGGGGTTAAGGTGCTTGATTATGTCCGCTGCAGGTGGTAAAAGACTATCAAGGATGTGTCTGGATCTTCGCAGTTCTGAAATGGCTGGATCCTTTAAGATGAGATCCACTCCAGAGCGACATGTACTGTATCATAGTCCACCTCATGCTGTGGGTGTGGCAGTCTCCCAGAAAACATGCGCAGCTTATGAGATGAACGTATGTTTACATCTTCGCTCTTTACTATATGCTCCACAACATACCTCTGTACTTCAGGTGGATTCAACTCAGCTGCAGACATACTGATAGAATGTCCTTCTGTTGTTGTAGGATGTAGGGTAGCTGAAGAAGTGACAGGAATAGCCGTGTTGTGGGTTTGTTGATCCGGAGTGGCAGCCGTTTTGTGTTCAGATGCGGCAGTACATTCCTGCTTGAGCCCTTCTGGTTTTCCTGGGCGCAGTTCTGAAACAGCTCCATTTATTTGGGTCATTAGTTCTTGGAGAACTTCAGCAAAATCCTGACCAGACAGTTTTGCTACTTGTTTTAAGTCAGCTAAATAAGTCTTAGTCTTTGTGCACCCGACAGTAGCCGCATAGCTTTTTATATGATATTCATTATTTAAGGGCTTAAATGTATACGGCAGAATCGGACCCAATAAATCAAAAGCAGACCCCGTTTTAAACTCAACAACGAGCATATTATTAAACTCAGAGCCGGGTGAGTTTATTGGCACGGAGCGTTCAATAGCACCATACTGGAGAAGAAAATCTTCAACCTCCTCAACCTCATATGCGGGGACACCACTGACCAATACCGCGTTTGGTATTTTAACACCTAATGACTCCAACAAGTCCATGTTCATAGTAATATGGTGAGATAGTGAGACTGAATGTACACAACAATATTATACTTGACACAACCTACTGGCTGGCTCGCCACTAATTTGTCTTATGTAGCAAGTACATAAGCTAAAATAATTTAAGTTGGTTGTGAGTAGTTGGGCTAATTCAGAAGATATCAGATTCGGCTCTAGGAGGTGAGTGAAGTACAATAAACATACAACCACAGATATTGTGATTACAGTTATTATTTATAGTGAAAATAAAGTGCAATTACCAAATACCAATATTTACAAATTCTGCAGACAGGGAAAAGATAAAACATAATTCAAGCTTGTAAAATATCCGCTGCACAGCGGTGCAGCAACCTCGTCCAACCTCTGGCAAACAATGTCCATAAAGTTTATTTCATGATTGATAGAAGTCCAACGCGTATGACAGTCTAGACAGGTTGAAATTTGAAGTATGATGATCAGCACTAAGATTCCAAGACGGAAATCTCGGAAGTGAGATTTAGGGGACTGAAAACCAAGAGGGGAGAGTGTAGGCCGCAGCAGCCTCCTACCAGACCGCAGAAAGTTGTAGCTGGGGTTCTGGCTCGTTGGGCCTAGCTCGCCATCCAAAGTAGTGGTGTCGCTGTGGTCTCTCCAGGGCACCACTAGCCTGCACTATAATCACAGGACCACTATTAGCAAAATTCATCTAAATTTCCCAAGCTAGCTTTAGTTCCAGTGTACACAATAAAGTTCATGAGAAAATACCAATATACAACAAATACAACCATTGTAATAAATTAAAATAAATGACAATCTCTAATAACAAGACTACAGCCACGTAGAGTGAGAGTAGTAGTAATGTAGTAGGCCTCAGCCTTAGCTATCCCATCAGCTAATAGCACTGGCATACTGATACAGGTTACAAATACAAACAGACATTCAGACTCAACTCACCATTCACTACGTGCGATGTCACATACGAGCCCCCCACGCATCTACCCACGGCGGTATCAAAGTACTGTTGAACGCAATCCACAATTAATTCAAAGACAAGCCAAGATAGTAAACAGCGAAAAGCGCTCGCCCCACGTACCTGTTGCTTCCATCCGCTAACGCCTCTCCCCCGCGTCGTTTCGAGGCGACAACCCGGAAGGCATATAATAGTGCCTCGCGAATAGGATTGGTCACAACAGGCACGTGCAGCCTCGCGGCGTGGCGTGCGTCATGACGCGCGTCATGATGCGTCACGATGCCTTCACGGACACGCTCCGGTTGGAATTTAAGATTCCAATTTAGTTATAGACGCAGTTCTTTTTATTTTTATGTGGGTTACACAAGCATAGCAGTTTCCCCTAATTATGCATATGTGTGTGTGTGTGTGTGTGTGTGTGTGTGTGTGTGTGTGTGTGTGTGTGTGTGTGTGTGTGTCTAAGTTCGTATAAATGTCATAGGGTGAACTTCCTCTTTCTATAAACAGAGCGAGTAGTACATTTTGTTCTTTTCCTATTAAGAGTAAAATATGAACATATACTTTAATGGAACATAAAACTCATAAAAGCGTTTCTTCTTTAACAACTGTCCTTTCAGCTTTAGCTCCTAATTTATTCATTATTTATGGATGTAGCACAGCAGCCGTCTCTTGATTAACACATGGAGGGCTCGGGATCTGATGGTGTCGTCTCCCTAATTTGCCCACTCAGTAAATCTCACTCATGGCCAAGAAATTGAAATAAACCTTGTTTCCCTGCTGGATAGTGATCCACTGTAACTCTGCTTCTCCTTCCTGTTTAGGATTTCTGTGGCTGAAGTAAAATTCCCTCCATCCATCACTTATCCCAGCTAACCCAAAGTGAAATAAAGTTTTGCTGGTCTTAAAAAAGCATTACAATAATGGGCATTACCAATGCAAACTGAATGATACAGAAGATGTAAGAAGAGACTTTGATCAGTTAATAAAGCTCATGATCTGGATTCATTGTGGCTGCTACACAGATACTTCTGGGTCACTTCTCTCAGTTAGGAACCTTCCTCACCAAACTGACTGTTGGACCACACCCCTGGTTTCATGAGAAATTGTTTCAGCCATGATTTCTCTTCCTGTATTTCAGAGTAAAGACTGAAGTGACAAATGGAAGCATGTTTAAAAAACACAATGTGAGAGAGACGTTGAGGTCCTTAGAAGTTACCCTGGGTTTTTCTGTCACCCTGCTAGATGTTACACACCTTGTTATTGGACTGATTTCTACTGCTGGACTACTCCTGCGGAGAGTAACAATACTCTTACTAATTAGCTCCCTTTCACACCTTTGGGGATATTTATTTTTGTGTTTGCAGCGCTGTGAGCCAGAACAGCGAGAGAAAAATCTGCAACAGCGACGAGCCGAATGCTTACGTGAATCGCAGCAGCTGCACATGTGCTACGCTGAATTAGTGGATATCTTTGCTCTGGATTTCTATTTCTACTTTTTCATTTCTATATGATTCTTCTTGCATCTAAACAAAGATGATTCAATTTGCTAAATGTTGATGGCTCTTCATGCTCAGGTGTAAATGAGACGTAATGTTTGCTCTTGGTTTGGTTCTCCTGTACAGAACCTTGCAGTACAACAGAAACCTAAAAACATTATTTGTAGTTGTTATTCTTAGTTGTTCTGCTGCCTAAATACCACAGGGTCTGATTATGAAGTTATTGAGCTGCACATACTTTACGACCTGCTTAAGTTCGAGGTCACAGCGTCTGTAGAGCAGCTGGAACATAATGAAGTCTACAAGGTTAAAGTTTTCTCTTCAGTTATTGTTCTTTCTGCTGCTTGGTTTGATGGATCTGAGAGCTTTTGTTTTTATTATTGTTATTATAATTATCATTAATATTTTACTCTCTACAAGCTTTAAAATAGTGTTTGTGTTTGAAAAAATTGATTTAAGAATTGAACAGAAACATCTGTCCTTCTGAAAATCGCTAATAAAATTTGCTAATGGTGGTCCTGTGATTATAGTGCAGGCTAGTGGTGCCCTGGAGAGACCACAGCGACACCACTACTTTGGATGGCGAGCTATATCAAAGGCACAGAGACAAAGTCAAAGGATGCAACCTGTAACTTTCTCTTCCTTCATGTCAGGACCATCATCCATGATTTATATAAAGTGCATATAGCAACAGTAGCACTTTAGTTTGGACTTTATGATTTCTGTAACTGGAAAATATTATTTTGTTTAAAGAAAGAAGTGACCGCATAGTTGCAACATCAAAGGGAAATATTAATTAATTAGCATCAAGTATATTTGTTGCTTAAGCGTTTGCACTATAACTTAAGTAGGATTATAACTTTTAAGGAAGGAAAGATTTCAGATATTTAGTTCACTGTTTCAGTTATTTTATATGAAATTAAAACATTTACGTTGGTCAAATATGATGCTCTAAATCAAATAAAATTTGAAAATAAATGATGTATTTTTAAATGCTGCAACAAATGTTCACAAAAAGTAACTATAATTAAAACCAGTTAAACAAAATCAAATGTTTGAATCATGCTTAACCAAATGCCAGGCTGGACAGCTGAACCTAAAGTATACGTAGAAAGATTTCAACATCTGAGCAGTTTTTAATGTTTTTATCACATATAAATGTCACAGCAGTGGGTCCTGGCCCAATGCTTTGTGTTTTTGGTTTTCTTTGGCTCTTGTTTTTCTTGGTTTTTGTTCTTCTTATTTATCAGGCTCTCAGTAATCTTAGTTCTCCCTCCCTCAGTGTTCATTTCAGCCTGTGTTTAGTTTCTGTTCCCGTGTCCCACGTTTCATCGTTTCATGTCGAGTCAGCCCTGTCTCTCTGTTTCCTGTGTCTCCCCAGTCAGCCCCGCCTCCCTCGGGCACTCATGTGTGATACAGAGTAATAAACCTGACTACATTTGCTACACTCTCTTTATTACCTGTTACTTTAAAATTCATACACTAATTATGTCTGCCCATCTCTCTAATGTGAAGGTCAAAGGTCAACATCCCAGTGACATAAGAATAATCCCAAAGGGGCAAAGGCAGCGGTTAATTTAGCACATTTAGCATTAAGGGTACAGCAAGGATATACTTTTACTTATTGTGGCAGGGGTGTGGTCTCTGGCCTGCTGCAGTGGAGGCTGGTGGCGGGACGTTGGACGGCACAGGTGAGGGTGATGGAGCTCATGACTCTCCCCTTTATAGTGACGGAGGAGACTGGCGTGGGGGAAGCGTGTAGTGGAGGAAGCCGAGGAGAGAGCTGGTTTCTGGCTACAAAGACGGCGTCAAACCAGAAAAGATTGCTCGTGGTCCAATAATGTGTCAATCAGCTGTGAATCAAACTGTGTGTGGCTCAGTTCATGTCACAGTGTTGTTTAGTATATCTTCACTTGTCTCACTCTCCTTCTGTTCTGTCCATCAGGACGATCCTCAGCGCTTACACAGATCCTCCATCGATGTTTTGGATCCAATCAGTGATCAGTTCTACGAGGAGGCCTGGATGTTCACCAGCGCTCGCTACACCTCCATCTACCAGAAGGTGAGTGTACTCCTTTGTACTCAGATTAACATTTTACTTCTTAAAATACATTTTCATATATGAGCTTTCTATTATTTCATGGCCATTTAATCAATATTAAAATTACAAGCATATCAACAAAGGTGAAGCTGGTTTTTTCCACTTGCTGTCACACAGTCATGGAGGAATACAATAAATACATAATCAGTCATAGATCCTGAACAATGACATTAAAAGAAAGTCTGTGGCTCTAAAAACTAAACAGTATAAAGACATGCTCCAAGCTGCTGTTTCTCTCCTCCTCCTCTAGGTTTTCCACTGTCGGCCATCCAGCGATGCTGGAGGGCTACCTGGCCAATGCTGGCCTACACAAAGAGGTCCCGGCTCGGAGGAGCTGAAGAAGATCCTTGCCTTCCTCGTCAGTTTCCTCTTCAGTTCCTATCCCAACAAAACCTTCTTGCACCTATTAGCTCCAAAGAGGCTATGGTGCCCGTGGAGGTCTGGACCTGAGGCCTGTGCTCATCACGTGGATAGAAAACACTCTGACACCATTCTGGAGGTCTGATGGGACTCTGACCAAAACACAGATGAAATAAAACTTGTGGCTGGAGCTTTTAAAATGACTTTTTCACCTCATAGATTAATGCTCATGATTGCATGTTAGCAAGACAGCATCTCCCCAAGGTGAAACTCTCAGGAGACATTTACTCTTAAACTGTAATCTGGTTGAGACTACTTGAGGAGATCTTAGTAGCGAGTATGTGGATTTAGTCTCTTCACCAACAGCAGACAGACCCATGCCAAGAAAGCAGACATGTTCTCAAAGAAAGCCGAGAGCAGAGATTGGAAAAAGCTAAAAAGAAAAAGCTGCAGCTTCAGACGACTATCTGCCTGTAAGGCTGAAAAAGTCCAGTTACGCTCTATTTTGGAAAAGCTCCCAGTTTTGGTAACCTGGACTTTTATTTCCCCTCTTCTGCTACAGATGTTGACTGTGACCTCAGAGGCCAACTGGACCACACAGCTGCAGCAGGAGTGAGGGAGAGGAGTCTTCATCCAGCTTCAAAGAAAACATCCAGGTAAAGTGACGTGGATCAGCGGATAAAGCCGTCTCCACTTTCAAAGGAGATCCTCTGAGAGAGAGACTCTCTGAGCCATTTTAGCCTCAAATTATAGGACTTTATAGTACAGCAACACTTTTAAAGGACAAAAATAACATAAACTGTGACTGTAATACAAACAAAGTATTGCATGTGTTTTTAAAAGTGTTCCTCCGATGGGCAGGATATCACTATTAGACTGTCCCACCAGCCAACTTCAACAAGAGAGCACAGCAGCATTCAGTGATCAGCACAGATGTTCCTCTAACACTCAGCATCTGATCCCTGTTGGTCTGTGTGCTTCTGCTTTTGCTCAGTTAGAAACCCTGCAGCAACCCGACCCAAAACTGTGTCTTCTTGTTGGCCTCAACGTTGAAGTGTCAAACGTCCAACATCTGGAAAGGAAACCACGCCAGTGTACTGTGATGTTTCACCAACATGTGGCAGACGCTGGTCCTGCCTTTCATGCTGACATCAGCAGAGAGCCCCGCCTACCTCAAAGCCTCCCCTGTCATGTATTGATCAGGATGATTATGAAGATGAGCGAGTGCAAATAAGACTGTAAAAGTCCACGAGCAGAATGTTTGGATGCTTTCTAATGATTCATGAATATCATGAGAGTGTTTGTGTGTTTTGTCTTTTCTTTGCTGACGTTTCTTACTAACAAAGACAATTTACGCTCTGTGTGTGTTTTCATCCTTACCAGCCGCACTCTAACTGCAATGAAGGAAACAAACTGTAGAAATGGTCGACTCAGTGACTTCATAAAATATTGAAGTGGTTCAGGTAGAGCCAGTTTTTAAATGACCATGAACACTGAGCGTATTGTATCTGTACAGCATGTTTTTCTATTAGACAGATTTGTAACAGAGGCCTTGCTCTCAGTAAGTTTGAAATCCTTTTCTGATTTCTTTTGTAATCTCTGATCTTTGTGTATCCTGCTCAGTTTGCATGCTGCCTGTAGGAGTTTCTGTCTTTGTATTTGAAGAGAATTCATTGAATATACTCAGCTGCTTCCCTTTGGTGCCTCACACATCACTGAAGTTTTTCAGTGTCCAGTTATTTGTTTTTAATAGCTGTTTGAATTCTCTGTATGTTTGACCCTGTAGACTGTTTAATGGACTGCTCGTCTTCCTGTTTGTAACCACTGCCTGTTTAGGACTAAAGATTTGGATTTTTGACTTTAACACAGCCTCTGCGTGTCGTCCCTTTGTGTCCTCGTCCTCTGTGAATGTGTCACAGATGTTTCCATGATAATAACACAGCTTTCCCACAGTGGCTTGCAGCAGCATTTATTCACAGCACATTTGAGAAAGGTTCAGATTAACTCGATGAGTTTATATTCAGAATGATTCTGACAGTGGGCCACTGTGAATTGTGATCTTTCATCAGGTCAATGTTTAAGTTCAGTATTTCAAAGCAGGAGCTATGAACAGTCATCATGTTGGCATTAGAATTATTATTATTAATCATTATTAATAATGTCGTTACTCATGTATAACTTTGATTAGTATACATGAATTTTATCAATAGTAAAAATAATGAATAATTCATGTATAACTTTTATTGTGTTTTGTATATTAATTATATTTAAATAGAGATGTTGACCCTGTCTCTACAGTAGCATCAGTGTAACATACATTATTGGTCCAAGCTGTCATAAATGGGGAGCCTGATCCTTTATTATGAAAACATGACGAGTATTTTTCTTGTCAGTTGGGAAGAAGTTGGTCTTTTTTTCCTTCTTTTTGCTCAGTTTGTCTTTTCTTTGATAATTGAAACTCTGATCAAACCTACTCATGTTCACAGCATGTAAAAGCAGCTGACAGTCCGTGGCATTGTTGTTTGTAGAGGTGCAGTGTAGTGGGAGCATAAATCAAAAGAAAACAGTAACATTTATGTAATAAAACATCTGAATGAAAATGAACAGGCCCTTTATGAACTTCAAAGGGATCTGAAAACAACACTTTTTAAAAGAGTATCTTGGGGTGTAGGTGGTCAAAATAGAAAACTGAGCTGAGACTCTAAGTTCAATCCATCCATTGGTTTTTACTTAGGAGGAAGAAATGTCAGGCTGGTGCAGGCTGGTTAGGTGCATGTGGTTATCTTTACCTAAATGAGTTCACTTTGTGGCTGCCAGGTTGGGCAGAAGTACCTGTCCCCTGTTAGGCTTAGTTAGGCTGTTCTCTTCTAATCAGACAAATAAGGCGATGACTTTCTGTGAACAGTATTTCTTATAACTCAGCAGTATAATGCATCATAAAACAATATCATTCATTCACAATAAATCAGCAGTCTAATGCAAATCAGTTTAATAAATGCAATAGTTATTACCTTTAGGTTATTACCTTTAAACCTTTAGGAGAGCCGTCTCTGTGCTGTGGTTCACCCTAAATCCAGACTGGAATATCTCCAGGATCTGTCTATCATTCAGAAAATCAGTAATCTGAGTAAAAACAAGTTTTTCTAAGACTTTACTTAAAAATGGTGAGTTGGATACAGGTCTGTAGTTATTAAAATCATTACAATCCAAATTGCTCTTCTTCAGAAGGGGCCTCACCACCGCCGTTTTAAAGGCAGCAGGGAAGACACCCAACTGAAGAGAGCAATTCATCATGTATAAAAGCTCAGCCTCAAAAAATCCATAAAGTGTTTTAAAGAGTGAAGAAGGGATTGGATCTAAAAGACATGTGGTGGGTCTCACTGTGGAGAAAACTTTCTGAAGGTTCTCAGCATTAACCAGGACAAAGCTGTCCAGTGTCTCCTCAGGTACAATCGAGCCCTCAGATGTGTTTACAAACATATTGCGATTAGATAAAATATCAGATCTGATGGCGCTGATCTTTCCCCTGAAGTGGTCTGCAAACTGCTCACAGAGCGAGTCTGTGGGGGTTCTTTGGGAGCTGTTAAAATCAGGGTTAAATAAATGTTCTATGGTGGAAAAGAGGACCTTGGGATTATTTTTGTTATTACTGATTATTTTGGCGAAGTATGAATTTCTTGACTTCCTTAATGTATTATTGTACATTTTAAGTTGCTCGCAAAATATTTGATGGTTGATAGTATTTTTATTTTTCCTCCATCTCCTTTCTGCTGCCCTGCAATTTCTTTTGAGTTTTTTGACTTCTTCGTTTCTCCAGGGTGATGCATGTTTTACGTTAATCTTTTTGGTGGTGAGTGGAGCAACGGAGTCAAGGCTTTTCTTCAGTTTGCTGTTAAAATAACTAAAAATCAAATCGCAGGGTGCAGGTAAAATCACAGGGGGGCATTCGACTAAAACCCTGGTAAAATTTGCAGCCACTTCAGAGGTTAGATAGCGCCTCCTCACAGTTCGCACCGAGGTCTCCCGCTGAATAAAACCGGTGATGTTAAAAAACACACAGTAGTGGTCAGAGACAGCCAAGTCAACAACAGAGGACACGCTGGTGGACAGCCCATGGGTGATGACCAGGTCCAGAGTGTGTCCTCTGTTGTGAGTCGACTGCGTGACGTGCTGGTAAAATCCAAACAGTGAAGAATGTTTAAGAATTCTTTTGTTGCAGGGTCAGAAGGATTATCTATGTGCAGGTTAAAATCACCGGTTAAAATTATCATGTTATATTTTGAATGTATGTTTGTTAAAAATTCAGAGAATTCCTTGATAAAAGCAGCGCTGTCTTTAGGTGGTCTGTAAACTGTGACAGATAAAACTGGAGGGCTGCTGAAAACAATAGCATGGAATTCAAAAGTGGTAAAATGATCAAATAAAATTTGTTTGGTGGTGAGTGTGTTGTTGGTTAAAGATGCAGTCCCACCACCTCTCTTACCACTTCTAATAGAAAAAGAGAAATTAAAATTTGGTGGGGAGGCCTCAGTGAGAACAACTGGTGCATCCGAACCCAGCCATGTTTCAGTTAAAAATAAACAGTCAAGTTTATTATCTAAAATTAAATCATTAATAATAAAAGACTTGTTCGACAGAGAGCGGACATTTAAAAGTGCCATACTGATTGAGACTGGTGGATTTTTGACAATAGAGTTGAATGGATGTTGATATTTTTGAAGAGGCCGGAGGTTATTAATGTTTTTGGAGTTACTGGATTTATGATAATTCTGTTGCTCTCTGTTTGTGATTATGACGGGTATTGTGTTGACTGTGGGAGAGAGAGGTCCGAGTCCAGAGTTTTGTGTATTACTGTTAAAAGTGGAACAAATATAGGAGCTGGGACCAAGGGGACATCAGTCAGTAGCAGACGGATCAGCAGGTAATGTCAGTTTGGGGTAGTGACAGGGCGATGTGCGGCAGTGCTGTACGCCAAATGCCAAATTGGCGGACAGCAAACGGCGTCCCCAGGCGTTGAGGTGGAGCCCGTCTGCCCCAAAAAGATGCCTCCTCTCCCAGAAGGCATCAAAGTTGTTAATAAAACCCAAGCCGTGGGAGACACAGGCGGAGGAAAGCCAGGTGTTAAGGCTGAGCAGCCGGCTGAAACGGCCTATCCCTCTGCCACAGGTGGGGGTGGGCCCAGAGATAAAAGCACTCACCTGCAACTGACCAAGGAGGCTGAAGAGTTGGAGGAAGTCCAACTTCAGCAGCTCAGATTGCTGTTTGGGGATGTCATTGGTGCCGATGTGGATGATGAGCCGGTTAACCTGTGGGTGGGATGCCAGAATGTTGGGAATTCTGTCCACTATGTCAACAACAGTGGCTCCCGGGAACGACAGCGTGAGCGCCCCCCTCATCCGCACGTTCCTGATGATGGAATCCCCGAGGACCAGCGTGGAGAGAGGAGGTGCCACCAAGGGCTGTTGGCCATCTGAGACGCCCGCGCCGCGACACCGGAGGTGTTCAGATGGAGATGCGCCAGCCGGACTGCGTGAGTGACTCCCAGGTTTAGCTCTGACTCTACGCTCTGCTGAATCCTTTGAACCTGCTGATCAGTAAAGCTCTACGTGCTGCAGCAGATTGACCTCATCTGTGTTCACAGGTGTGGACCTCAGCGCTGAGGTGCAGGAGACTTTCATTCAGTTCTCCCTGCAAACAGCATCCAGCCTGGAAATACTGTCATCTTTCCCACAAACGGTGCTCTTATCTCAGAGAAGAAGTCTGATGTAAATAACTGCAATCAACAGTGATGTTCTGCACAGATCACTTTTCCATTTTGCTCTCTAGATGAGTCCCAGCTGCCTGACCTTGTGTCCAGGTGATCGTCTCACTGAGGAGCTTTTGTTCTGAAAATCTCACGTCCATCACCTGTTTCCTTTTTACTATCTCTGCTCTTTCTTTATTCACAATGCTCATAATATCACACAATTATATTCATCACCTGCATGTTTTTATCCAGCTGCTGTTAGAACCAAACAAATAAAAAGGATGAAAAGCCTGAAATCCTTTGATTTATTACATTTGAAACAAATATGAGAGCATCCCTAACAGCACAGCTGAGACCTTTGTTTTAATCAAGCCTTTGTATCGACACACTTGTAAAGATTCATATACAAAACATAATAGAATAAATCAATATAAAATACACATAATCACAAAAATGCAGCCATGTTGTGAGTTTGCATCTAAAACATGCATGTTTCCCTTTGTACAGGCAGATTTACAGCAGACAAAGCAACACGCTGATCGACTTTGACCGCTGCAAAAACAAAACACCCACCAAGTCTGAAGTCGATCAGAGGAACTGTTGACAGACTGACAGACAAACAGATGCTTGATTCATTAGTGCGATTAAATGTTCTTCTTTAGCAGCATCACTTCATGTGTTTGTGTTCCAGGAATAAAGGTCTGTTTAAACTGGACGTCTCCTCAGCATCACTCGTGCTGTCATGGTTTCAAAGCTGTGCAGAAAGAATCTGAGGGATGATACAGAGGTGACCAAAGTTACAAACATCCAGCTGTGCTGGAAATGTTTGCAGAGCTCCAAACTCTTTGGCTTTCTGCAGAGCAAGTATGGAAGAAGCACCTGAGCTAACTTCAGTTTAGACGATATGAGGAAAAATGCTGCTTCCCAAAGTTTCCTACAAGTATCCAGTTTATATTTAGAGAAGCGAAGGCTCTTTATCCTGACAACTACTCCCTGGTGGATCCCTGTCCTGTGACAGCAGCAAAGACTGTGTATCAGTATCATCAAAGCCACTTCAATAACCAGTGTTTAAAGCTCTCTAGCAGATGGACTTCAGTGGCAGCAGCCTCTGTCTGCTGTGTACAGAAGGTTCTCTGATGAAGCACACAGCAGATGCTGCACTACAACAGCAGCAGCAGCTCAGCTTCAGTTTGCTTCGACGCCCTTTTTGACCTGTGAAACAGCAGAAAATGAAACATTTCAACACCCGTTTGTTAGCGTGAGCTATTCTGCTGTTTTTCATCATTTCACAGGTGAAATAAAATCACAGTAATTTACTTCCTGTAGGAGTGATCGTGTCCAGCCTGACTGAGACCATGTGCTCCATCCTGCACAGGTAATAAACCTCTGACATGAAGGGCTGTCAAGTAGTTTTAGACAAATGGGGGTAAAAGAGACGTTAAACGCTTAAAGAGAAACTACATTTTCTAAGAACTGTCTGACGTTCACCTCTCACACAGTGGATACGATTCTGCCGCTGCAGGAATAATCTTTGTGGTTATGAAACTGTCCATGTGTTTGCAGAAAATGTCACATGTTCAAAGCCATCCCAGCACCTGGGGTTTGTATAAGTGCAGCTGCTGGTGGGGAGATAGTCTCACTCTTCTATATAAAGAGTCAGCAGGCAGCAGATCTTCATCTGTGATCTCCTCCATCATCACGTCTTCACTCTTCAGCAGCTATGGCTTCACTTCGTGCCCTTCTGGGAGTGGTGCTGTGCTCCTCATGGTTTCTGATTCTGCCTCAGGTGGACTTTGATTTACAGAGTCATCCATAATATTTTTTATTTTACTGCCCATCTATTTTCATACAAATGTCTCCATCTTATGGAAAAGGGTGGAGCTTATCCAACGAGGACAGGCAGGGCCCCCCAGACAGTTTAGCAGTCTATACAGGAGGCCGACCTTTGCAACATGTACTTCTATAATGACTTCACCATTTAGGTTATTTGGTTATGTTTCACCCTGGATTTTGTGTGATAATATTTATTTTGTCCACTGATTTAAAAACAACAAACTATATGAATATAAAACAGAGTGAACAACAAAACATCAGCTTTGGAAACTTTGATGTAAAATTCTGCAGTTGTTTTCTCAGATATAGCATAAATCAAACTAACATACATCAGTGTATTATTAATGTGCACACACACACACACACACACACACACACACACACACACACACACATGTGTTACAATAAACAGCTCTTATGCTTCTGTATGATTCTCAGTGCTTTCCATTTGCGTGTCCACAGGTTGCTGTAAGTGGTGCTTGACTGCAGTTTGCTCTCATTTCAAGTGGTTTGCTGTCACAAAGCCAACAGGAAGTCCGGCCATGGTTGAGCCAACTGAAGATGGGTTGAAGGTGGCGTCCTCGTTTCCTCTGTGAGCGCGAGAGGACAGACAAAGCAAACACCGTTTGGACAGCATTAAAATATTTACACTGATGATTAATGTTGTGTCTTTGCACCTGTAGCGATACATGTTGGAAAATGGAGACTTTAGCCACCAAGACTGACGTGCCTGGAAACTTCCCTGTGAGTACGCCCACAAAGACAGGAAACAGTTTAGCCACCGCGGTTAATCCTCCATCATCATCATCCAGTATTTTCCACATCTTTTCTTCTGCTGTTTCCCTTGTTGTCAGTCACGGGGTTTGTGACTGAAATGCGTGTGGTCGACGGGAAGCCTGACGAGTACGGCCTGAATCATTCCATCAACACCGGACGGAGTGAAACCTTTGTTGAAAACAGATTATATGGTAACGTTGCATTTAGCTTCAGTAAACTGTGAAGTTACAGCAGCAGATTTACATCACGTGGCTTCACAGGAAGTAGTCTGGACCTCAGCGCTGAGGTTCAAGCAGCTCTGCTTGCAGACGGCATCCTTCCTGAAAATGTTCTTCATCTTCCTAAAACCAGAACTTTTACATTGGTGCTGAAGTTCTATATAAAAACAGCCTGAAATACAAAGTGATGTTGTGCACTGATTACCTCACACTTTCCATGTTTCCTTCTACAGAGGAGTGTCCGCCTGAGTGTTTTGTCTGATCTGTTGTTGATCGTCTCATTGACACTGCATGCAGATCTGACACCAGGGCTGGACTGGGACAAAAAATGGTTCCGGGCATTTTGACTGGAGACCGGCCCCCCAGGTATTAAAGGAAAAACCATGAAGCCTTTGAATGAAAACAAACGCTGTTGTCACAGTGATGGACGCTGTCTTGTTGGTATACATGCATCAGTCTAATAAACTTAAACCTGCACCATCCTCCCTGTCCTGGTATTCTAAACAGGAAGTAGACTGTTGGTCGAGTTAACCTCCTGAACATCTACAACACACGGTGGAAACCTGACATTAAGACAGAGACTAGAGGTGAGACATGATCATTGCTGATTACTGATGACAGATTTAGATATGTTTTCATAAACCTTTCATTTGCCACATCAATAAACAGCACGGCAGGGCAAAATATGTTTTCTAACATGGCAACCTTTAAAAAGTGAAAGGAGACAGAAAGACAGCTGAGAAAGAATCAAACTGACTTTTTGATGCATTTTACACACAGTACTGGTGCAGAATCTAGAAAATGTGGGAAACACTGGCATCATATGCAGTACTTACTTCTGAAGAAATTATGATGGGACCCTAAAAAATGACTATGTACAATAATGGATTTCTATACATTTTACATCAGATGAAAACGTTTGTTGTAAGATTCAGATAATTATTTATTAAAAGTGAGACATTTTAAATGAGAACAAGAAAGAAAAGTATGTCTTTGTGCCCCCCTCTCCCTGTTAATGCTCCAGAGATGCATCAAGATCAGTGTGTGTGTGCGTCTATGGTCATATCTAATGTGTACCTACAGACAAACACAAACACCTGGCATTGCACAAGAGTCTCTATGGAGCAACCTGCAGATGTCAGAGATGTGATTAGAGGGTAAAGTGGACTAGTGAGAGCATCTATGTTGTTGTTGTCTGCTGGGGGACAGCATCAGCTCCAGAGATGCATCAGGATCAGCAAACTAATCTGCAAGGCTGCAAGTGTCACTGAAGGAGTTTGAGTCAGTGAGGGACTCAAACTCACACAGCTGGTCAAGAAGGCTCAGCAGCTGCTGTATTTCCTGAGGAGGCTGAGGAAATTTGGTATGTTGGCCAAGATCCTCAGCAGGTTCTACAGCTGCACTGTGGAGAGCAGCCTGACAGCTGCATCACTGCATGGTACGGCAGCACTACTGCAAACCGCAAACGCCTGCAGAGAGTGATAACAACTGTGGAGAAGATCATCAGGACCCCGCTGCCCTCTCTGCAGAGCAGCTACCATCACAGAGTCCAGAGGAGAGACACACCTCTGCCCTCGAGACGAAGGTTCAGAAGTGTGAAATGTAGAACATCCAGACTCAACAACTCCATCTTCCCCACTGCTATCAGACTCCTGAACAGCTGACCGACCTCAAACTGCAGTTTGCACATCAGGTCACTTTGCACACTAAGTTCATTTTGCACATTAAACTCCATGTACATCCATGTACATTGACATCTGCAGACCACACGTGTCTTCAGTTACTTATTTGTACTTATTTGCAGTTATTTATCTTTTTATTTTATTTTTTTAAGTTATTTCTTATCCTTATTTTATCTTTTTATTTATTCTTATCTTGTTCTTTTAACCCTTATCTAACTTGGCATTGTGCACGGTGTGTTTAGATTCAGTTTAAATTCAGGGACATGGAGCCCCTGTTGATCCTCTACCTAATCACACGAGCCACGGTGTGAGAACGGGTGTGGGTCACAATCAGCCAAGGTTTTGGGTGAACCCATTGTGAGATCTAGCCCCACGCTATCATGTGATTTCCTGTGATCAAATGTCCCAGGATGTGAGTGGGCGTTAAGACGTCCATGTCCCTCTTCAAGCAACTTAAAGAAGTCCAGACGCTTTTCTTTCCAAGCTCCTTCGACAACATCATTCATAGAACAGCTTCCAGCTTCTTTTGCTCGGCTACAGTTTGGATGGATTTGCAGATGCAACAAGACTAAAATGGTTAGGGTCAGGAGGTCAAAGGTCAGAGCTCCTGTGGGTCTGAGGGTGGCCTCACGCTGGAGAAGGATGAAGGAGTCTGACCTGAGCCAGTGTTTGACATGAACACATCAGCACTGCTGTCAGTGAGCCTAACGACAGCCGTTAGCATCATTTCAGTGTTTCAGTCATAAAAACACTTCCTGTCACTGTGGTGGTTACAGTGACATCATGCAGTTTGTGCTTTGACCTCCAGAGGGCGACAAATCAGCACAGACAGAGAGCTCCATTCAAACTTTGCTGCCATCAGGAATAATTCTTCAAATATAATCATCAGTGTTTGAGCAGTTATGATATCAGGGACAATCTAGACATGTGTGACAATACTGAACATGTCACATGACACACCTCAAACATCATGTGATCCACTCTCAGTCTGCACTTTCATTCATGACTTCAACAGGTTGAAATGAGCTTTGAAGAAACATTCAGTGAAATAAATCTTTCATGGATTCATGTGAGCAGCAGATGAACTTTGTACCAACAACATCTTCAATAACAGAGTCTGAATGAAGCTCAGGTGTTGATGCTGCTCACTGATTGGACGCTTGGTTTCAGCTCTGCTCTCAGTCTTTACTGCACAGGTGAAGGTAGAAAGTGTGACTGGATCTATAGACTGGAAACAGAGAAACATGCTGAACATTTGAAGCTTTGCAGCAGAAATGTTCATGTTACAAATACAGCAGAGCTGATCTGGGATCAGTGTGTTCACACCTGCAGCTACAACAAGGTTTCATGTCTCCACACGTCAGCATGTGAACTTTACTCTGACTCAGTCTGAGCAGTCAGACGGCATATTTTTAAAGTTAACACATCAGCACACACAGAGCTGAGCCCCTCCCACCTGTGCTGAGTTTCAGGTGGAGCCCCGCCTCCTTCCAGGAAGCAGCTCACCTGTGTGTCCTGTTTAGTGTCCAGGTGTGGAGTGGAGCTTGTTGTTGGTGTGAAGAAACTGTAAGTTTGCTTTGTTTCCTCCTTTAACAGTTTGTCTTTAGGAACTTTACTGTTTGTTCAGCTCGTGTTTGATTTCTTCACACAACAAACTGTGTGTGTTTGTATTTCCGGTCTCTCCATTAAAGTCAGTGTGTAATGTTTCCTGGCTAACATCAGCTGTGTGCAGCTTAGTTCAGCACAAATCTGCCGCTCCATAGTTCACGGTAACGGACTCACAGCTGGACCAACGAGGCCGAGTGTGTCCGCCACTCTGAGCTACGTTCGTGTTTGTGTACTTGTAGTTTGTACTTTGAGTTCACTCAGGGCCCACAGAGGACGCAGCGTACGTGATGACGTCACAGCCCTTTACCTCCTTTACTGTCACTGTGATTAATATTTACACACGAGACACCTGCAGAGCTCTGACGCTAAGCTAGCACACAGCATGCTAACACTAAGCTAACGCTAAGCTAACACTAAGCTAAAGCTAAGCTAACACTAAGCTAACACTAAGAGTTCTTACAGACACGAGTTAAAAAGCTGCTTTTAGTTTGTGATCAGAGTCCAGGACTGAGAGCAGCAGCAGAGCTGATGGATGATGAATTACTGGATGGAAGAAGCTTCTCATTAGCAGTGAATCAGTGTGTGTGCAGTTCTCTGCAAACTCAGCAGGAAGAATTAGTGTGAAGCTTTAACTCTGCTGATCCTCTTTGAATCCTGGATCAGCTGAAATGTTTAAAATGTTGTTCACACGTGTTGGACTGACTGAAGCTTCCAGTCACAGTGAATCAGTGTGTGTCAGTGAATGCATCGTGTGTGCTTCAGGCTCCATCTAGTGGACTGATAGCAGAGCAGCTGATGGCAGCTTCCTCTGCCTCACACTGCTGTCTGACTGCATCCAGCTGACACTGAGATGAAGCAGGAAAGAAGCAGCTGATATTTGGACAGCACACATGATGAAAGGAGGATTTCAGCTGATGTGCACATGAATGATTTGTGTTTCCTCTGCAGGTAGAAAGTGTGTGTGAGCTGATGTGAATTGAGCAGCATGGATCAGTGTGAGGACAGAGAGGAGGGAGCCCCTCCCTCTAAAAGCACTCTGTGTGGGGAACATGAGAGTCAGACCAAAGCTCAGAGGTGAGATGACCATCTCTAACTGTCCATGACTCTTCTCCATGTCACAGCTCAGCACTCACATCACTGCTGCATCATTATTCACAGGAACCCGCCTGGACCTCCACCCAGCTCTGTGTCCTCTAAGAGCAAACGGGTGAAGCATTTCTTTCGTAATTTAGGGCAAAAAAAGTCATCTGACGAAAAGTAAGTTCATGTCAGTATTAAAATGTTTGAAATTTTAATCAGCTTTTACTATTTAACAATTTATACTTTATTTATACTTTTTATGTAATGTATTGGACACATTGGATGTGACACATGTTTCATGTTCACTTACTTTTAGCGTCAATCAGAAACCACCCAGCTCTGTGTCCTTACAGAGTGATGCGTCTGCTGGTCGCTTCATTGATTTTAAAGTGCAGCCTGTGTCTGCTGCAGAGAGGTGAGCTGTTAGTAACATGAACTCTTTGATTAAACTGCTTGATGTTGTTGGATATAAACTACAAACACGTCGTTCCCTCAGTCCCATTTAAACTGTCTTTTAAAACAAGCCTTTGGTTTCTAAACAACTGAAAACCCACTTCAGCAAACAGGAAGTGATCAGAGCGTCCGTCCACTTCCTGTCAGGCCCTGCAAACATTTCATATTGAAGAAAAGTAGCTGACATCTCACATTTTTACTCCACCACATTCAACCATTTTGACATTTTACAGCATGAAACTCTTGTCACATGACTCCTGTTATGTTATAGAGTCATGTGACCACCAGGGAGGGATTTGTATGGATGAAACACATTCAAATCAATCTGATTCATCAATGGAAACATTTTTGGTGTAAATGCAGCAACACTGAAAACGCTGAAGATAAAAACACAACAGATGAAATATGAACAAATCGAGGCTTTGAATACACATGTGTGTGTTTGAGACACAGAGATAAATGGATTGTGTGTCTGTCCTATTGCTGCATGAGGGTTTTATTGTAGATTTTGTGCGTGTACACTTTTGACCACGAAGGTGTTGAAAGGGCGTAAAACAGTTGGAGGCACCAGAGTGAACACTAGTGCTGTCAGTAGATTAAAAATGACTAATTAATGACACAATCTTCTGTCATTAATCCTGATTAATCACAATTACTTGATCAATAGCTGCAGTTACATTTTTCCAACTTTATATTTAAGCCTGTAACAGACGTTTACACCATATAATGAAGTCAATGCAGAATAAACACAAAGAATGTTAAACGCTTCAATTCAAAGAGACTTTGAATAGTTTTCAGTCTTTAACTCAGCTTCTCTGCTGTAAATACAACTTTGGAACAAACATATATACTAAAAGCTAAGTGTGCACTAATATATAATCATATATAATCTATATTACTGCTGTTAATGAAAATGTTTAATCAGACTCATCACAGGGTTACTGTGGATTAATTTGGATTAATCACCATTAAACATCATTTTTAATGTAAATGAATCAAAGTTCATTTCATGAGCAAACAGAGTCGAGAGAAAAGGGCAAATTTACACACTTAACATGTTTATTGAACATGTAAACATTGATTAACCTCCTGAATGAGCCGACCCCCCCAGGGACAGTCCTGCATGCTAATGATGGGCTCTGCTCTGTACCTGCAGGATTCTGTCAGCCACAAACTCCTCAGCTGATCCTGAATCTGAGCCCATCTGTCAAACCATCATTTTCTTCACAGGTCTGTGGAGGTGGCACTGATCCTGCAGCAGTCTAACACTCTCTGTCACTCTTCTTCAAGTCTTTGACACGAGGAACCAAAACTATGTTATTAACAACACTAACAGGTCTGCAGTTTGTCCACTTGGCAGTTGTGTCATCAGTGCTTTGCATCGTTGGGATATTTTAAGCTGGAAGTGCTTCGGTGAAAAGAAAATTCCTTCTGTCACGATGTGCAGAATCCTTCATGTTGGTCGGCTGGTCCGTCTTGTTATTTTTTTAATGCTCAAACTTTCCATCGAGAGGTCAGTGTGTGTTTGTCATCTTCCATATTGAGCTGATTGGTTCAGCTGCCGTCACTAACAGATGTGCTGCACATCTGCACGTGTGCAAAGGTAACTCTACTTGGACAAACTGCTCGAAGTGCGTTGATAGAAACATTTCAGGGATTTTGAGTCGTTCTGCTCTCCAGATGTGTCGTGTTAAAGGTTTTTATCATGTTAATCATGATAACAGATGAACCCCTAACCCTACATGTTAATTTTGACAGCACTGGTAACTCCTTTTTAATGTTCTTCTGTCAGATCATTGATTAGACTCGACTCCAAATACGAGACTCGGAAAACTCAAATGAAAACTCAAATCAAAGCAATGAGAAAAGGACTTCTTGTGTTAGAATGAAAACATATGGAAGTGGTCAGGTTTCAAACACTCGATGAATCTACTGCACAGTTACATTCAGGGACCTTTGGCCTCCTGAGAGCATTAGTTGATGGTTCATCACAGTTTTCTCAAAGTTTCCTCTGAGCTTCTGCAGCATCATCACTTCCATCACTGATGAAAGAAAGTTCATAGAAAACAGAAAATATATCTTCAGAATCTGAGAGTCTAAAACTTGACAGACTTGATTCAGATGAAGTTATTTGAGCAGAAACTCCTGGATCGTTATCCTGTGTTGATCTAATCCTTCATGGTTCCTCCACAGAGTGGACCAGCAGAGCTCAGAGGTTCCCAGTGGTCAGTCTGCCCAGCAGCATCAAACACAGCTGGACTCCATATTTATGGTCTGTACATGTACAACAACTACTTTATTATTAATAATAATGCATTTATTTATAGGTCCCTTTCAGAACACCAAGGACTCTGTGGACTAAATGACCAAAAGAAACAAACTTTGAAATCAGACGGTGCAAATGTGATCACAGGGAAACGTTTTAAACATCGAGGCTTTAAACAGAAACCAACGTGAAACAGTTTGTAGTCGAGATCAGTGGGAATGAAGCTGAATAACTGTTTCTTCAATAACTTTGAGCTCTTAAAAAAGAAAAACTAGCTGAAAGTCTGGCTGCTCTTATGAAAAGTACAGAGAAATTATGGGTCGCTCAACACTTGTGCACAATATAAGAGTTTAAATAAATCTAAAGAATAACTCAAAATCCTACAATCATACTGAGAAAATCATCTACAGCTAACTATCCAAGTGGATTTGTTTAAGACAGCTCCATCTGCTGGTGGCCCTCTGCAGGTGCATGAAAGGGGCGTGTTTATATTGAAAGTAGTAGAGAAAGTAAACCCCACGGGAAGGAGGAGGACTCTCAGCGGCTTCCAGCTCATATTCAGACATTTGACTTCTCACTGAAAGCAGCAAGTTTGAGTGTCTGTACCTTAGTTAGAAGAGATAACATGTCAGTAGTAATTAGAGTTGATTGAGCAATGCTGTCCTTATAATGTAGTTTATGATTTTTATGGACAAGTCCAGTTTTTCTGTAGAGCCTCTCAAGTTGGTGACAGCAGTCAAAGTTCACGTGTAAACCAGAGCAGCAAATCGGGTCCAAATGTGTTGTTCACAGTGAGTGGGATCATCATTGGCTGCTATGTTAACCTCCTGCAGCAGGATGTCTTTGGTCAGAGAATGGATAGATCACTAAGTCATTGTTGAGTTTAGGGAGACAGTAGACAGTTGGAGGAGGTTCAGCCAGTTGACACACAGTAGATAAAATAACTGAAGGCAGGAGCAGACACCTGTATGACTTTCCACCTCTCACATAGATTATTGTCCCTGGGCAGCGCCACAGGGCTGGTAGATGTAAACAAAGCTGGAGGAGAGGATTTATTCATCTGAGAAAAGTCACAGAGTTGTGTCTTGATGCTCAATCATCCAGGTACGTAAATCCCAAAAAGCTTGATTCTGTTCATCTGGATGTTTTCAGTGGGAGAAACGTTTCATCATCATCAGGTGACTTCTTCAGTCTCAGCTGACTGCAGGTTTCAATCTTATAAACAGGACATTTGTATGACTGAAACCAGCCCACTGAAGGAACAATGGGCTGGGAGGTCAGTTCATTGATCATTGGTACGCATATTGTCAGGACCATTGATCAATGGTTGTTGATCAATGGTCCTGAGTCCAGTTCACAGAGAGCTGGGGAATGGCTGCAATCACAGCATGTAAGATGGTGACAGATGTACCCTTAGGCCCCTCCTCCATTCAGAGATGGTCTTTCCTTTTCACATAAATGGCCTCCTTGACTCCGCCCTCAAACCAGCGTTCACATTTACTCAGGACCTTCTTGATGTGAAGTTCTTCTGCTTCCCTGGCTGCTGTGTCTGTGGGGATGGTGTTTGTTCTGTGTTGTTGTGTCCTGATGACGCCCAGTTTGTGCCCCAGTGGATGATGAGAGTCAAACCTTAAATACTGATCTGTATGCGTAAACAGAGTGAACCTTTAAGACCAGTTGTCTGTACGATCAACTCAGTCACCTGAAACATCTCCAAGTTTCTGGCTTTGATCATCAACCTGTTGGTAGTTCAGCTCTGAACACCAGTGAAATGTTTCTCCCACTGAAATCGCTGCATTCATATGAACAGCATCAACGTTTTGGGATCATGGAGTTGTGGACAAAGTCTCAGTTAATCAGATAAAGTCAAACCTATAATTGGTAAAGAGTTCGTGGATGATATGCCCCTTGATCGTAAAGAAGTGGACGTTGTGGATACTGAGGTTCAGAGTGGTGGGTCATTCATAAATATTCTGTTCCAGCTGCTGGAGGACAACATCATCACTTTTGTGAAGAACGAGCTGAAGAAGATCCAGAAGGCTCTGAATCCAAATAAGCCCCAGTGCTTGGAGTTTCAGAGGGAGGATGATGAGCAGAGGAGAAACAGCAGAGAGGCATTTGTGAAGATCACAGTGGACTTCCTGAGGAGAATGAAGCAGGAGGAGCTGGCTGACCGTCTGCAGAGCAGTAAGAGGATTTATCTAAAGATTTAAGCTGCTGGATAAATGAGAGACTTGTGACACCAGTGTGTTCAGTCATTTCTCAGTGGGTCAGAAATTGTCATCAGCATTTTGTAAAATGTGATTGTTAAAGTTGTATTTTTATTATTATTATTCAGAACTTCCAGCTGCTGTTTGTCATCGTAACCTTAAGTCTAAGCTGAAGGAGAAGTTCCAGTGTGTGTTTGAGGGCATCGCTAAAGCAGGAAACCCAACCCTCCTGAATCAGATCTACACAGAGCTCTACATCACAGAGGGAGGGACTGCAGAGGTCAATGATGAACATGAGGTCAGACAGATTGAAACAGCATCCAGGAAACCAGACAGACCAGAAACAACCATCAGACAAGAAGACATCTTTAAAGCCTCACCTGGCAGAGACGAACCAATCAGAACAGTGCTGACAAAGGGAGTGGCTGGCATTGGGAAAACAGTCTTAACACAGAAATACAGCCTGGACTGGGCTGAAGACAAAGCCAACCAGGACATCCAGTTCATATTTCCATTCACTTTCAGAGAGCTGAATGTGCTGAAAGAGGAAAAGTTCAGCTTGGTGGGACTTGTTCATCACTTCTTTACTGAAACCAAAGAAGCAGGAATCTGCAGCTTTGAAGACTTCCAGGTTGTGTTCATCTTTGATGGTCTGGATGAGTGTCGACTTCCTCTGGACTTCCACAAAACTACAATCCTAACTGACCCTAGAAAGTCCACCTCAGTGGATGTGCTGCTGATAAACCTCATCAGGGGGAAACTGCTTCCCTCTGCTCGCCTCTGGATAACCACACGACCTGCAGCAGCCAATCAGATCCCTCCTGACTGTGTTGGCATGGTGACAGAGGTCAGAGGGTTCACTGACCCACAGAAGGAGGAGTACTTCAGGAAGAGATTCAGAGATGAGGAGCAGGCCAGCAGGATCATCTCCCACATCAAGACATCACGAAGCCTCCACATCATGTGTCACATCCCAGTCTTCTGCTGGATCACTGCTACAGTTCTGGAGGATGTGCTGGAAACCAGAGAGGGAGGACAGCTGCCCAAGACCCTGACTGAGATGTACATCCACTTCCTGGTGGTTCAGGCCAAAGTGAAGAAGGTCAAGTATGATGGAGGAGCTGAGACAGATCCACACTGGAATAAAAAGAACAGGAAGATGATTAAATCTCTGGGAAAACTGGCTTTTGATCAGCTGCAGAAAGGAAACCTGATCTTCTATGAACCAGACCTGACAGAGTGTGGCATCGATATCAGAGCAGCCTCAGTGTACTCAGGAGTGTTCACACAGATCTTTAAAGAGGAGAGAGGACTGTACCAGGACAAGGTGTTCTGCTTCATCCATCTGAGTGTTCAGGAGTTTCTGGCTGCTCTTCATGTCCATCTGACCTTCATCAACTCTGGACTCAATCTGCTGGAACAACAACAAACAACCTCCCAGAAATCTAAATTATTTAACAAACCAAACCTACAATCTCTCCACCAGAGTGCTGTGAACAAGGCCTTACAGAGTCCAAATGGACACCTGGACTTGTTCCTCCGCTTCCTCCTGGGTCTTTCACTGCAGACCAATCAGACTCTCCTACGAGGTCTGCTGACACAGACAGGAAGTAACTCACAGACCAATCAGGAAACAGTCCAGTACATCAAGAAGAAGCTCAGTGAGAATCTGTCTGCAGAAAAAAGCATCAATCTGTTCCACTGTCTGAATGAACTGAATGATTGTTCTCTAGTGGAGGAGATCCAACAGTACATAACATTAGGACTTGTCTCCAATGGCAATCTGTCTTCTGCTCAGTGGTCAGCTCTGGTCTTCATCTTACTGTCATCAGAAGAAGATCTGGATGTGTTTGACCTGCAGAAATACTCTGCTTCAGAGGAGGCTCTTCTGAGGCTGCTGCCAGTGGTCAAAGCCTCCAACAAAGCTCTGTGAGTAAACATGTGATCAGGCTTTTATCTATAACATAAACAGTGTAATGTGTGATGGACCCTTAAAAACTTAAACATATTTATTTACATGATCATCAGCACTAAATACAGTATATTATAGTTAATGTTTGATAGCAGCAGTAAATGTCAGTGTCTTAAACATATCTGGGTGTCAGCTTTTATCAAAGTCATATCCAGAATCATCCTGTAAGTAAACTTTATTTATACAGCAGCTTTCACAGGTCAAAAATCACAAAGTGCTTTACAATAGAAACAGGCAATAAAAACATTAAACAGCAAACACTGAACATCATACAGCCTAAAACTAGTTAAAGGCCACTCTGAATACTAGAGTCTGAATAAATGAGTTAGTGGGACCAGTAACAGCCTTTAACTGGAAGATCTCAGATATGAGAAGAGCTGTAGGATTGTAGAAAGTCAGAAATATAGACTGGGACTAAAAGTAAGGACTAAAACTTTAAATAAAGCCTAAAATGAACTGGTTACCAGTGTGAAGAGATTAAACTGGAGTAATGTCCAGTCTGTTTCATGTGCTGGTTAAAAGCCTCGCAGCATCAGTCTGTACTGACTGAAGACGTTCAAAGACTGTGATGGACCCATAGGTGATCAACTCCCTCATTCCTCCTCTGGTCTTATTGCTCAGCTGAAGAGGAGTTCACTTCTATATGTTACAATCAGCATCACCAGTACAGCTCCAAGGATCTGCAGCTGCTGGCAGATTCAGTCATGCATGCTTGATTGTTTTTCAGTCTCTCAGGTCAGATGAAGTCATATTCTTTATGAATCAGCATAAGAAGTCAATAAAAATTCAAAGCAAATCAAGATGAGCGTTTATTCTTGTTTTAACAAATATATGAGCGAGAGGGACCTTTTTGGTCTGAAGTTATAATCATCTGCCACATTTCTAATCTCTTTACTACGTGGACTTTTAAAATATTTTCTGTTCCCCCAGACTGAGTCTCTGTAACTGGTCAGAGAGTTCATTTAACTTGTCATTTGATAACAGTTTGTTATCAAATTACAGTTTTTCAAATTGTGTTTTTATTTTGTTTTTTAGGCTGTTTGTCCCTGATCTCTCAGACAGAGGCTGTGAAGCTCTGTCCTCAGCTCTCAGCTCCCAGTCTTCTACACTGAGAGAGCTGGACTTAAGTAACAACAACCTGCAGGATCCAGCAGTGAGGTATCTTTCTGCAGGACTGAGAAGTCCACACTGCAAACTGAATACTCTGAGGTGAGATCAAGTTATGTTGTGCTTTTCATCAATTGACAGAATTAACCAATAAGAATCCACTAAATGGGAAAAAAGTCAGTTAAACTTCTGTAATAGTTTTATGATAATTTAATGAGCAGAGTTATTGATTAATATGTCAGCTACTTTGGTGCTAATGCACTGCCCGGCACATGGAGCCCAAATGGCATTTGCAATAGAATACCAGAATTGACTGACCATTGTCAGTTAACAAATGTCAGCGTCATCCATTTGTTGACTCTCAGTAAAAAAACAGGATTAATTGCTAAATCTAATAACTTTTTATTGCACCCTCATTGCAACTTAACAACAGTGTTTGTTTAATGTTTATCTGTCATTTTTCAGACTGAGTCACTGTAAGCTCTCAGAGAGAGACTATGAAGCTCTGTCCTCAGCTCTCAGCTCCCAGCCTTCTACACTGAGACAGCTGGACTTAAGTAACAACAACCTGCAGGATCCAGCAGTGGAGTTTCTTTCTGCAGCACTGAGAAGTCCACACTGCAAACTGAATACTCTGAGGTGAGATCAAGTTATGTTGTGCTTTTCATCAATTGACAGAATTAACCAATAAGAATCCACTAAATGGGAAAAAAGTCAGTTAAACTTCTGTACTAGTTTTATGATAATTTAATGAGCAGAGAGTTATTGATCAATATGTCAGCTACTTTGGTGCTAATGCACTGCCCGGCACATGGAGCCCAATTGGCATTTGCAATAGAATACCAGAATTGATTGACCATTGTCAGTTAACAAATGTCAGCGTCATCCATTTGTTGACTCTCAGTAAAAACACAGGATTAATTGCTAAATCTAATAACTCTTTAGTGCACCCTCATTGCAACTTAACAACAGTGTTTGTTTAATGTTTATCTGTCATTTTTCAGACTGAGTCACTGTAAGCTCTCAGAGAGAGGCTATGAAGCTCTGTCCTCAGCTCTCAGCTCCCAGTCCTCTAGTCTGAGACAGCTGGACCTGAGTAACTCTGACCTGCAGGATTCAGGAGTGAAGCTTCTGTCTGCTGGAGTGAAGAGTCCACACTGTAAAATGGAAACTCTCAGGTCAGGATTTAAAATTTTCCAATGATGATCACGTTAAACCTGATTTCTATTACTGCATAAACAGGAAATTGATTTTTAAAAAAGTCTTAATGTAGAAATTAGTGTCTGGGGTTTTTAGTGATATTTGTTCACTTTCTGTCTTTCATTTGCAATGAAATGTCCCATCTGCTCCTGAGTCCAAAATCTTTATTTTAGCAGTGCTTCATCCACCAAACCTTCTAGTTCGATTCCTGTATGCTGAAGGTTTTTACAGAGCTGTTTGTTCAGATATCAGAATTTGATTTTCAGAAACATTTAGTAATAAAAATATGATCAATTGATTATTTCTGACTGAAAAGATGAAATATACAGGGAGTGCAGAATTATTAGGCAAATTAGTATTTTGTCCACATCATCCTCTTCATGCATGTTGTCTTACTCCAAGCTGTATAGGCTCGAAAGCCTACTACCAATTAAGCATATTAGGTGATGTGAATCTCTGTAATGAGAAGGGGTGTGGTCTAATGACATCAACACCCTATATCAGGTGTGCATAATTGTTAGGCAACGTCCTTTCCTTTGGCAAAATGGGTCAAAAGAAGGACTTGACAGGCTCAGAAAAGTCAAAAATAGTGAGATATCTTGCAGAGGGATGCAGCAGTCTCAAAATTGCAAAGCTTCTGAAGCGTGATCATCGAACAATCAAGCGTTTCATTCAAAATAGTCAACAGGGTCGCAAGAAGCGTGTGGAAAAACCAAGGCGCAAAATAACTGCCCATGAACTGAGAAAAGTTAAGCGTGCAGCTGCCAAGATGCCACTTGCCACCAGTTTGGCCATATTTCAGAGCTGCAACATCACTGGAGTGCCCAAAAGCACAAGGTGTGCAATACTCAGAGACATGGCCAAGGTAAGAAAGGCTGAAAGACGACCACCACTGAACAAGACACACAAGCTGAAACGTCAAGACTGGGCCAAGAAATATCTCAAGACTGGTTTTTCTAAGGTTTTATGGACTGATGAAATGAGAGTGAGTCTTGATGGGCCAGATGGATGGGCCCGTGGCTGGATTGGTAAAGGGCAGAGAGCTCCAGTCCCACTCAGACGCCAGCAAGGTGGAGGTGGAGTACTGGTTTGGGCTGGTATCATCAAAGATGAGCTTGTGGGGCCTTTTCGGGTTGAGGATGGAGTCAAGCTCAACTCCCAGTCCTACTGCCAGTTTCTGGAAGACACCTTCTTCAAGCAGTGGTACAGGAAGAAGTATGCATTCTTCAAGAAAAACATGATTTTCATGCAGGACAATGCTCCATCACACGCGTCCAAGTACTCCACAGCGTGGCTGGCAAGAAAGGGTATAAAAGAAGAAAAACTAATGACATGGCCTCCTTGTTCACCTGATCTGAACCCCATTGAGAACCTGTGGTCCATCATCAAATGTGAGATTTACAAGGAGGGAAAACAGTACACCTCTCTGAACAGTGTCTGGGAGGCTGTGGTTGCTGCTGCACGCAATGTTGATGGTGAACAGATCAAAACACTGACAGAATCCATGGATGGCAGGCTTTTGAGTGTCCTTGCAAAGAAAGGTGGCTATATTGGTCGCTGATTTGTTTTTCTTTTGTTTTTGAATGTCAGAAATGTATATTTGTGAATGTGGAGATGTTATATTGGTGTCACTGGTAAAAATCAATAATTGAAATGGGTATATATTTGTTTTTTGTTAAGTTACCTAATAATTATGCACAGTAATAGTCACCTGCGCACACAGATATCCCCCTAAAATAGCTAAAACTAAAAACAAACTAAAAACTACTTCCACAAACATTCAGCTTTGATATTAATGAGTTTTTTGGGTTCATTGAGAACATGGTTGTTGTTCAATAATAAAATTATTCCTCAGAAATACAACTTGCCTAATAATTCTGCACTCCCTGTGTATTTGGTCAGTGATATGACTCATTGCCTCACTTAAATATAAAATGTAAACAAAAATTCAAAACAATAGATTAATACAAAACAGAGTTTGACTGTCGAGCTTAAAGTGAGCTTGAATGTTATTCACTTCCTGTTTTATTTTGGTAGTTATCATCACCTGGTTTTTACTTTTAAATCCTCCCCCAACATTGTCTACATTAGTTTCAGCTGTAGAAGGTTTTATTGACTGTTTGATTTGTCACTTTTTTTAACTATAATTGTTGACTTATAAGCTATTGCTTAAAATGTATTTTCATTAAAATACCAAATAATTTATTACTTTATCATCTAATTAGATTATAATTCTGTAAATAAGAGTGATAGTGTGGCCTGTGTGGGTTGTCTTCAGGTTCTCTGCTTCCTCCCACAGTCCAAAAACATGCATGCTGGGTTAACTGGAGATGTGTGATTGTGAGCATAAATGTTTGTCTGTCTAGCTCTGTTTCTACCTGGCTACATCACCGTGGTTACTGATGCTGAACCAATAACCTGGTCTGGACCAGGTTATGTTCAGAGTTTTTGTTTAAAATCAGCTGAAGTGCCTCATTTTCACTGATTCTTTCATTTACAGAAAGCTTTAAGTGAGATATAGATTCAGTCATATGTTACTAATATTACTTTTAACCTGAGTAGCGAAAGTCCGCGGTGATCTGAAAATGATGTGCCGGGAGTTGTGCCGGGAGTTGTGCCGTTCTCTGCGGCTTCAGTGACCCTCGAGCTCTCGACTAGCTGGGTAACAGACGTCGCCGAAAACGTCGAAGCACTTTTGCACTTTTGCAAATATGCGATATCTTGATAAACCGAGCAGATATTTGAAGTTTACACACCCACATTCTCCCCTGAAAATATGTTAAAAGTTTATTTTGTGACCCAGGAAGATTAATAAGAGTAATTTTAAAACTTAGTAGTGGTCACCATTACCGGAAACTGGAGTTTGGCTGGGCCGCACAATGAATTCTGGGATATGGTAGGCCACGAAGGACACACCCGACCCATCCTTCAAATTCGGGGAAAAGGAGGACGCATTTGTCGGCTGCATTCGGAGGAATTTGGACAGCCTTCGGTGCGTCGCTGTGACGTAATCTGTCTACAAATGTGTCCTCAGGAGGACGCAGCCCATGAATTTGTACACACCGAGCCTGCGTGCTGGTAGCAACTTAGCCACAGCTCGGGTGTGGAGGAGAAGCTGAAAAAGAAGGTTTTCTAGTTTGTAAGGAGGAAAAAACTGAGAGGACTAAGTGAAAGAGAGGCTGGAGAGTAACACAGAGCAGCAATGAATGCTGCTCACACAGTTTAGACAGTTTAGCATCAAATGTTCGAGTGAGTTAGCTCCCAGCTAACTAGCAGAGCAGCTAACTAGCAAACCAGCTAACTGCACCCACAAGCTGCGACTGCGTCTTTCTAACAAGAGCGTCAGACACGCAGACTGGTTTTCTTTGTGGATGATGATGTGTTCTCACACTGATCCTTCATGATGATGCTGTCATCCACCCACTGCTCCTGGTGTTGCCAATTCCTCAGTAAGGAAAATCGCTATTGGCTGTCCTAAAAGTCGCTGCAAGTCGCTAAATGATGTCATCGCCTAATTTGGATAAATGGTCATGCTAATGTAATTGTAACGTACGTTGTAGGACAGAAAAATAACATTGTGGAAGAGACATAGCGTGAGTAAAAAACGTCCTGGAATGCATTTAAATAAATAAATCATAGTTCTGTCTGTAACTATTACAACACTCTCACCACATTTGTTAACATTTCTCTCAACAAATGTGTTTTTCCTCGTTCTTTGTCATCCAGCTGCGACTTTGGGTATAAATGTGTCATAAACAGGATAAAGCAGTGCAGGTTCAATGTAATCAAACCTCAGACTGAGTTCAAAATCATCACCTGTCCCTGATACCACGTCAGCACCAGAACCATGATGTGTTTACTCACATTTAAAAAGGTGGAGGGCAGTGTGAATGGACTGTTGTCATTGGTCTGAATGTGCCTCTATAAACATGTGCTCTTCATTATTGATGTTTTCCTAATGAAGAGAAAATGAGACTTAACAAAATCCTTCTGACTGTTGTTGGAGCAGGTTGGGTCCTGGGTTTGAGTCCCCCACTGTTCCACAGTGGCTTCTAGCTTTGTTTCACAGTGTATAGAACAACAAATAAAACCAAATCACAAAAAAACACATCAGACTTTGAGGGTTGAACCAAGGATGAGGAAGCAGACTCGGCCCCAAACATCTGGATATATGGATGGTTACCAGAGCAACCACAGCAGTGTGCTCTCAGTATATTTAGTTGTATAAAGGTGTTTGTGGTGTGTTGCAGCTGAAGCAGCCTCATGTATGTTGACACAGGGAGAAAATAGTGTGAGGACACTGTTCACAGCAGTCACAGCTCGCTGCCTTCAACAGTCTCTTCCTTCCTTGTTTGGATGTCACTGATATCATCTTCTGCTCTCACACTGACCACCTGTTGGAGCTAACATGCTAACATGGAAGCAGCAGGTATGCCACCTGTGGCAGCTGAGGTCACGTGACCTGAGTGTTTGAACCACACGTTGGAGCAGCGTTTCCAAACATCTGCACTTCAGAAGCTCCAAAGTGTGGAAATGTCACTGTGGAGCGTCTCATCACTATCTAAGAGATTTTCTTGCCTCTGCAAAGCGAAGCTTGCAAACAGCACCATAGTTTGTCAATCCCAACCAATCAGAGCGCTCCTTATGTCACGTCACATGACTCGTGTGTTTTCCTCTTTGATTAGCACCCAAAGAACTAAAGAAAGGCTAAAAGGATGTTCAGCCAATCAAATCCCTCCTAGCAACAGGAAGTGTAGAGAGGAAATGGAGCAGAGAAGGAGAATCAGCAGTTTAAATGTCTGAGTTTTAAACTGGTGACCCTCTAAAGAGGCTTTTATTGACTCTTTCTGTTTTCTTTACAGCTTTTTCCACCATTTAAACTGTTTAATATCAGATTTAGAAATAACTTTTGGACAGTTTTTCTACATTTGCACTAAAATATGACATCAGTAATGACTTTCTGACTTTACGTGGGACTAATCTAACGACTCAGCCTGGCTATGTTGGACTGGGTGTGGCAGCAGCTCCCAGTTTGAGTTCAGGAGACAGACACCCTCTCTACTTTGAAGATCAGCTTCAAACTTTCCTTTTTGATAAAGCTTATAGTTCGAGCTGGATCAGGTGAACCATCCCTTAGTTATGCTGCTATAGGCTCAGGCTGTTGGTGGACGTCCCATGATGCTCTGCTTTCTTCTCCCCTCTTTTCACTCCTGATGCTTTTATATGTCACTACTGCATGTCCTTAACTTTTGTCTCTCTGAGCTCATCTCTTCTCTTTCCCCTCACCCTGCAACCAGTCATGGTAGATGCTCCTCCTGGAGCCTGTTTTCACTGGGAGGATCTTTGTGTCAAAGGGAGTTCTTCTTCCCACCATCACCAAGTGCTGCTCACAGTGGATTGTGTCGCGAAATCTATCAATGTAGAGCAGTGATACAAACCACGGAGGCCCCAGAGAAGTGCAATCAAACGATGAGTTTATTAACACACAGGAGAAAACATCAGCCTATGTCTTCTGACAAAAATACATGTTGTGGACACTTACAAAGCAGTGGGGTACACGCCCCCCCATGGCGTCAATAAAAATATTCAGAGTAAAATATGTTCCAGACATTAGTCACAGTTAATGGTACATCTTGTACATGTTTAATGGCTATAAACAGACACAGAACTTCTCTTTTCTGTAACACCTTCCATACAAGGTAATAAACTTCAAGCCCTCAGGGTCTCTGGGGCTAATTATTGACTCTGGTCATCTGTTGCCAAGTAGAGTAAAATATAGTGAGACACCAAATGAGTTAAGGCCTCAGGCCTGACACATTCCTAGATTATATGTATTGTAAGCATCCATGCAATCAT
>NC_135168.1:6472130-6619630 GCF_041146795.1 Maylandia zebra | reverse complement strand
GTGTGTGTGAGAGCCATGTAATGTCCATGTGTGCATGCTGACTGTGCTGCTCTGACCCCCCTCCTCCTTTCAGGGTGGAGCCTGCTGGAGTCCGATGGTTGAGACCAGGTCTGAGGAAGTGTAAGTGTGTTTTTAATGGGATTCATGAAAACAAAGCAGCACACATTCAACCATCTTCATCATGTCAGGAGTCATCATCAAAGTGTCAATCAATGAACAGATGATGGATCAATAACTGCAGCTGGATTGTGTTTGTTCTCTCCATCAGATTCCTGTCAACTCACAATCGACACAAACACAGTGAACACAAAGCTCCAACTGTCTGACAACAACAGGAAGGTGACACGTGTGGAGGAGGTTCAGTCATATCCTGATCATCCAGACAGATTTGATGTTTATCAGCTGCTGTGTAGAAATGGTCTGACTGGTCGCTGTTACTGGGAGGTCGAGTGGAGAGGAGACGTTTATATATCAGTGAGTTACAGAAGCATCAGAAGGAAAGGAGGCAGTGCTGACTGTGTGTTTGGATGCAATGATCAGTCCTGGAGTCTGAGCTGCTCTGATAATGGTCCTCGTTATGTCTGGCACAATAACAGACTAACACCCACCTCCTCCTCCTCCTCCTCCTCCTCCTCTGTCTCTAACAGAGCAGCAGTGTATGTGGACTGTCCTGCTGGCACTCTGTCCTTCTACAGAGTCTCCTCTGACACTCTGATCCACCTCCACACCTTCAACACCACATTCACTCAAACTCTTTATCCTGGGTTTAAGTTCAGGTCTGGTTCCTCAGTGTCCCTGTGCTGAGTGGAGTGTAAAGAGTGTCTCCTGTTACAGAAACACTCTGACTGTTGAACAGATAGTTCAGTCTGTACATGTCTGTCTCTTTCACTCACAAACACGTTTTCAGATTCATGGATTCAATCAGTTGATGTTTGAAACTCTTCTAAATGATTCCTTGTAAACTTCTTCCTCTTCAGTCACAAACAAACAGGAAGTGATGTCACATGTGTTCCTGTCCACACAGCAGAATGAGTCTATTGCTGACAGTGATGTACAAACAGAGTGAGCATTTCTGAGGCCCAAAATAAACTGAGTAGTTCACTGAATGAACAATGGACTGTGAGCTCAGTTCCTTCATCATTAGTATGGATTATATATGTATATGTATTATATTAGTATCATATATATCAGGTGCTGCTGCTTTCAGTCATTGTGCAAATGTGCTGTTTGTAAGCTTGTAAAGCTGCAGTCAGCTGAGACTGAAGAAGTCACCTGATCAGTGAGCAAACGTTTCTGAAAACGTCCAGATGAACAGAATCAACCTTTTGGGATCAGCCAGCAATGCAGCATCATTGTTGTTCAGCTTCAGAGGTTTGCAGGAATGAACTGATGACCAGAAACAGCTGCAAAGTCCAAGAAAATACCAGCTGGAGTTCAGCTGCATTTGAAGAAGTCAAAGAAAAGTAAGGATGGCAAAGGGCGACGTTTTCTTCCAAAGAGCTGCAAACATGGTCGACGCCTCATTAGAAGAATCATCTGGACATTTGTGAGGAACTCTAACCAAGAAAGCAACGTCACACAGATCCAACAGACAGTTTCCATGACTGCAAGTGTTGAGTGGAAAAATGCTACATTGCATTATTGCATCCTCTCACCACAGGAGGCGCTGTTGGCACCACTGATTGCTGATCAGCTGTTCTCTGATGATCTGATTGATACTGTGAATAACGGGACTCACTGAACTCTGTGACACAGTGAAGATTACAGAGTTTAACTTCACCCTTTAAGACTGACCACAGAACCAAGTCCGCCAGAGCTTTTGTTATATTTTTACATGCTGTGGAGCCATTTGTGGGAGCATTTCAAGTTGCTATGCATCAATACAACTGTTATAGCCCTAATTTTAATAATATGTATGCATTAAGTCCATAGTAACTACATAAACTGCAAAAACAACCTCTGCTCATCCATCTCTGTGTGTATCAGGATACATTTGGTTCATAATACACAGAAAAATCAGAGTTATTACCTGTAATAAATGTGAAAGATTCCTGCAGTGATAACCAGGCAGGACTGAAACACATCCAAGCTGTCACCACGGTAACAGCACCGCCCATCCACAGGTGAGGGGAGGAGCAAAAAGAGGGACTTTGACCATTTTATACTAAAAACACTCAACTAATGTTTCTAATATGAAACAAATAAGCCCACATTAATGTGAGCGTTTATTAAATAATAATAATGATGATTTCCTCCTGATCTCATTTCCACAGCAGAGAAAACTGTGGTGTATATTGAGGTGGAGGGTGTGGTCTGTGGCTCAGGTGTAGAGTGAGGGTGGGGTGCACCACAGCAGCATGCTGGGACTGCTGAGGGTGGAGGAGGGAGTGATGATGACATCAGAGCTGCAGCACAGAGACCAGTGAACACACAGTCTGTTCATCTTTGCATAGATACAATATACAGCACAATATTGAATGACAGACACGCTGTGGGAGCTTCCACAGATACACTGACGTCAGCATCCAGAGTCCTCCTGCTGCTCCCCCCTCAGAGCCCCGTGATCAGCACCAACACATTCAGTTAGATGACAGAGTCCAGCTGCAGCTAGAATCAGCTCCCCTCTGTGAACAACAGCACAGCGTCAGTGTTTCACACTCAGTGAAAGGAGGAAACAGCAGAAGAACACCATGTGTGCTACGTTTCCCAGGACACACTACAAACTGCACAAATACAGAGCAGCACGTGGAAGGACCTGGAGCTGCATTTACAGAGCTGCAGACAGCGTGATGTCCTGTATGGACAGGTGGAAGGAACCAAGTCCTCAGCTGGAACACTCGTGTTTGTCCACAGACAGGAAACACAGCAGGAAACTTCCTCACAGAAGTGCAGCTCATGGATAACACACTTCCTGTCAGTCAGAATGAGGCTGCAGCCAAACACAGAAAGGTGTTTTTGTCCAGATGAGCCCAGAGAAGAAACACGAGTGTTCACAGACATCAGAAGCTCAGAGAGGTGAAACATGAGGTTGGAGTCCTCGTCAGCATCCAGAAGAGCTGCTGTGAAACCCTGAGTACTCATGACAGACTCTGATGGCACAAACACATCATGATTCAAACAGAAAGACAAACATGGAGCTCCTGATCCTCCTGCATGAGAACAAGCTGACATGAGCGCTGTGTCTGAGAGTGTCTCCCTGTCACAGTGACAATAACACAGCTGCTGCTCACAGTCATTAAACTGACCTGAGGTCAGCTGTGCTCCTTACATATGAACCATGTGACCTCACATCAGTGCTGTGGATGACTGTAGTCATAGAAGAGTAGAGCTGTAGCAGGTGGTGTGAGGAGGAGGTGGTGTATTCTAGTTAACGCAGTACTGAAACACTCCAGCAGAGGGCGCTGTTAAGTCCTTATTGTAACACAGTTACTGTGTGCAGTTAGACTTCATACATAATCTGCACTTATTTCCATCAGACATGCTGTCAGTAAATGATTGGTTTCTATTGATTCTACTTCCTGTTGACTCGTTTGATGACAGTGAAACAATCACAGCTGATTGTGTGATGATGTAAACTGTCACTGTTACATTCAGTGTGTGTGACATAATGTTAGTGCAGGCTGATAACAGCCTGGTTCTGTTAGAAACACATGAACGTGTCCATAGATCAGTGTGTGTTTAACATGAGAGCTTCAGCCCTGCTGATGTGTTAAATAAAGACATGCAGGAAAACTGATGAGACTCTGAAATAACTCTTTATATTTATAATGTAACTCTGCATCAAAAGAACAACAAAGGATCCCAGACAGGTTTCTGTGAACAAAGACCATTCTGATGTTTCTGTGTTTCTAACACTTTGACATTATTAGTAAACAGACTGCAGTGAGCAGCATTTATAAAGAGCTTCTATATAAAGATATGACAGCTGTTTGACAAGTTTATCACTCTGTGTTTGGACCTGATCAGTCCAGCTGTTTACTTGAAACATGTTCATTTACCTGTTCTGTTATATTCATGTTCTTGTCTCTGTTGAAAACACATTTTAATGTCCCTCAGATTTTTCTCCCAGATGAATAAATATAAAAATGACACAAACTGACTGCAGCTACTTTTTGTCCTTTCTGTCAAAAACCTTCATGTGACTCATGAGAGACACGTTTCAGCTGTTTGTGACAGATCAGAGGCCAACAAGTCATTTATAACACTTTCCATCATTGTTTAAAGTTCTCAGTGTTTCTGTGTTGCTGCGTATAGGATCTCCCAGCATCATCACTGTGCTGTCCAATCATTGTGTGCGAGGTTACCCTTATAGTGCGATGTGTGTTTGCACAAAGAGAAGCATGTGTGTCAAATATAAATAAGCACAGAACAGAAACAGCTGCTCGTTTCTTCTGTTTAGAGTCAAGTTAGTGTTTTGTGTCTTTGTTTGAGGCCTGATGTCGAGCAGAGGTGTGTGTAACTGCACTGCTCTGTTATATGTGTGAAGTGTGTGCTTCTCTTCAGCATCATCTTTGTCACTGCTGATTCCTTTGTGTCATCATGTGTTGAGAAGAGAGAACAGTTATAACGGAGGAGCAAAAGGAAGCCCTGAAATCTGCATCAACAAGGAAGTGTTGGCTCACCAGTGATCCCAGCAGAGCCACTGGTTTGGCTCCAGTTGTTACAGATTCAATGATGTTGTTGCTACAGATACATGTCAGCATCTTTATTGAATTTAATATGAAGCAGAAATGGTGTCATTAGGAGAAGAAGAGGAGAACAAGTCCGGCGAGGAGGCAGCAGCTCTTAAAGATGAAACAGCAGCTCAGCCCTGAGCTCAGAGAGCTGCACATGAAAAAGCTCCTCAAGCAGATCCTGTCAGAGGTTTGTCATCAACAGGAGGAACTGTTCACATCATAGGATGAAGATGCTGTCAGCTGGATGAAGAAGGTTATTTAATGCAAACGTTCACACTGAAGTCAAATTGTTGTCGTGTTGAACAGATTCATGTACTGATCGTCTCCAGAATGTTAGAAGAGCTTCAATGAATCATTAGAAACAACTTACAGCTGCACAGCTGTGTCAAACACATCTGTGTGTCATTGTGGGATTGTTGTGTTTCTACATGTGACACACGTCTAAAACATGCACACAATCTGAACACAAACAGGGACTCATGTGTTCCCACAGCCAGATGCTGAGAGCCATTTCCTTGTAGTCCTGTGTCTACATACATGAACCATTAGATGTTATTGGAATGATTGTCAGCTCTGATAGTTTCATGTGTGTTTAGCTGGACGCTGTTTGATCCTCGACATGTTTAAAGGTGTCCAGTCCTGAGACACTGGGGCTGGAAACAGCTGTGATGTCATTGGACTGTCACACAGACAGAAGTGCATGAAGTGAGCAGCCGAGGAGCCGCTGATGTTTTGGATTCAACAGCATTTGAAAGGTCGACACAGACACATTTGCACACAGAAAGCTGAATCTGTCATATGCCACAGTGAACTCACTGTTCAGTGTTTTTCAGGAAGCTTCTTAACTGCCTCTGCTGCCAAACAAGCAGCTGATGTCCTTGAGAAGAAGCTGAAGAAGTCTTCAACAACAAATACAGGAAGTGGACTTTCAAATACTAGATTCACTTTAGACTCACAGAGAAATGACTCAACCAGCTGTGTTTGATTGACTCCTTTGACTATATGAAAGGTCAGTGTGTGTCTGCACACAGACTGTTGTGTTGGACTGTTATTCAGTTGTCTGCTGAATGTTTTCAAATGTCTGCATCTCAGCTGTGATGAGGCTGGGGGTCATGGGAGGCCACCGTAGCAGCCTCTTCAACATCATGACATCATCATAAATGCTGCTGGACTGTCTGATGGGCTGACGGTGAGAAAGCCGTCGGGAAGGAAACAGAAGACATTTCAGAGGCTGCAGCAGATTTCTTTGATTCGGGGCCTTTTTCAGCTTTATTGGACAGAGCAGTGAAGATAAGTGAGAGAAAGGGGGCGTGGCCCGGGTCAAAGCCAGGCCAGCTGCTCTCCACCTCGTGGTCACCTGCTCATCCTAGTGAGCTCCACCAGCAGCCCTTTCACACACTTTACACTGTCAAACACTGTGTGTGGACCTCAGCTAACAACAGGCTGCATTTAAGTCTGGACTACATGCTTTTATATTGTTTTTATTCCATCAGCAGCTCAACATCATGAGCAGCTTTGACATAAAGACATCAAACTCAAGCTGACTTTAAACTATTTTTAATACAGGGGCTCAAAAACAACAACATCTTTATTATATATCAGGACACAAAGTCATTTCATCTCAAAGGGAAACAGCTTTATTTGGAATAACCAGCACTATCAACTGGTTTGGGATCTCCACCAGTTTCATGTCTTTGCAGCTTCTCCAACAAAGTTCCTGTAAAATCAGCATGTTTGTCTTTATTGGTTTGATAGTGATTGATTATTCAGTCCCAATCTGCTGTCATCTAAAGAACAAAATGATGTTTCTATGAGTCACAAAGCTCCAGATGTTGTCGGCTTCACAAAGAAAACAAAGAACTTAAACACAAAGTGTTTGGAGCCAAAATGTTCCCAAGCTGCTCTTTTTGAAATGGCAGAGGTACAGTGGTGTCTAACAGCACACTGTGGAAGGCAAACATGTTATTGTTGGATGAAACTTCATGAATCCTTTGTAGATTTGAGCTGTTGGAGCCTTTCTTTTCTCTTCAGGTGTACAGATGCTGAGGAGGCAGGTGAAGCAGGTGGAGCTGTTGTGATGCTGGCAGAGGGTGTGTCTTAGTAACTCTGTGAGGCAGAACTGGATCCAACATTGTGGATGTGTTGATGTTGGAGCCATTAAGAGTCTCTGGCCACACTGTAGGATTTCCCTTTGATCCACTGTGGGGGCATTTTGGAGTCTGTCAGTGAAACTCTTCATGTTTGTGTTTGACTCCAGTTTATAGAAACAGAGAAATGTGTCATGCTTTTGTTCGGCCTCCACAAATACACACATTTGTTCATTGGTTGGACTTTTTGGAAGGAGACACATTGAAAACCATGTTAATAAGATCTTGTTGTTTCCTGTGGATCCGACACAGAGAGTGGACTTCAGACAGAAAGCGTGGAAGAGATTTTAGAGGCCGTGTGTGGCAACAGGAAGTTTCTGTGTGTTTGCTGATCTTACATGTGGAAAACAACACGTGATGTTTGTGAAGTTCTACAATGATCATTGTTCTCACAGCATTTTGAGTGGGAACAGTTCAAACTGGGAGTAGTGGGAGTTATTTACTGATTGAAACAAGCTGAATGTTTCTGTGACGATGAAGATCAGCAGCTCAGCTGATCAATGAACTGACATCTATCAGTCGTTTCATGAGATGAAGTCATCAGCAGACATTTGTTCTGACTGTGTGATGAATGTCAGAACGTCAGGGCTCTGCTTTAGTCACTGCTTGATGATCATTGGCTCATTGTTGAATCCAGGGCCCAGTCTGACCTCTGACCTTTGCTGCAGGTCTTCTGTGTTATCTCCACTTTCATGTCTGATCTTCTGCTGTATCGTCCAAAATAAACATCTGGATCATTTCCAACACTTCAGCAGATCTTTAGTTTGGGCAGTGCAGCACAGAATAACACATATTGTACTATACTGCCCACTTCCTGATCTTATTGGATCTGTGTGTGAGGTTGGTGAAGGAAACACATGTTTACTGAGTGAGTCGCTGCCATTAGGAACTAGTTTTTATATCACAGCCTGGAAATCACACAGGACCATTTCTGCAAGTGAAAAGTCGTCATTGGAGGAAAATGATTGTGTAGTTTGTGCGACTGAAGAATTGTTCCAACTACATGTGCTGCTGACCTTTGACCTTTCATTTAGGTGCACAGAGGAGTCTGTGGAAACATCCAGAACTGAGGCAGTGCTACAGATGCTTCAAATAAAGTGGTGTATTATCCATGTTTTCTATGGATCACATCCAGTATCCTGATCTAACGAGCCCCCTTTTTGTGGATTTTAGAGCCTCTGACTTTTGCTGCGTCTCATTTCAAGCACAAGAGCAAGAAGTGGATGAAGAAATGGGGCGAGTGGGGTCAGTGTGGTGCACGTCAGCTGTGCTCACACATGCTTTCACAAAGAACATGTGTGTTCATCGGCAGCATCAAGGTGCACTTTAGTCTTCATAATAATAAAGTATTCTGACTTTATTCTTCTGAATCCTCACAGTCATGTTGCAGCTCTGCTCTGCTTTAAGAAAATGTTCTACCAGGATGTTACTTTCCTAAACGTGTTCTCCAAATGTTCCAAAGACTTTGTTCTAAGTCGTTCTACATGATGAAACATCCACACTAAGTTTAAGAAGGACACACAAACACCATCTGTCCTTTCATCATGTGTACAAACGTGTTCAGATGTCAAATGTACCGTGAATGGATGCAAATGTGGATCGTTCCAATAAAATGAGGCAGTTTTGTAAGTGGATCCCAGTTTGAAGTTCATTAAAACCTATAAGAACATGTTATTCAAACCAACTTTATCCAACAGGAAGAAGCATCAGGGGAACAGGAAACATTCAAACATGTTTACTGTAAGAACTGCACAAAGGAAGGAAACACAATCCTACACACGAGCACTTTAAAATGGACATTTAGCTTTTCAAACATCAGGGAGCTGCAATAACAACACTGAGCCCATTCTGATCAGACTGAAAGATTTATAGAGATTTATCCATGTGCTGGAAAAGGATTTGATATCAACATAGATGCAGATTAGCAGGAGCATTTTCTTCATATTGATTTAGAGTTCAGTACCAGGAATATGTAGAATTAACATCTGTGTGCATGACGAGTGATGACAATTCAAAGTCAGGCTTTCAAAGGATGTCAGAATTGGTGTCTCTATCTGTGACTGTCCCAGAGGAACCTACCTGAGGGATTATTACAGATCTGTCTATATAGAAAGACTTGCATTGATTCACAGTGTACAATTCTTTCTAATCTATTAACATCTTCCTCCAAATCCTGTTTCTGCTGTTTAATGACATATGTCTGAATACAGACAGTGGAAAAATGTCAGTTTTAGTTTTACTGGATCTCAGTGCAGCATTTGATACAGTTGACCACAACATATTACTCAAACGACTGGAGAACTGGACAGGTCTTTCAGGAACTGTACTAAACTGGTTCAAAACATACTTAGAAAACAGGAAATACTTTGTATCAATAGGTAACTTCACATCTGAGCAGACAAGTATCACATGTGGAGTTCCCCAAGGTTCCATCTTGGGACCCTTTCTGTTTAACATTTACATGCTCCCACTGGCACAGATTATAAAGAACAACAAAATAAACTGTCATAGCTATGCAGATGACACACAAATATATATCACAATGTCACCAGGAGACCAAGGCCCCGTACAATTTTCTCCAGCTAAACAAAACAAAACTGAGGTAATAGTCTTTGGCGCCAAAGAAAAACGATTACAGGTCACCAGAGAACTTCAATCTATACATCTAAAAACCACAAACCAGGCGAGAAATGTGGGTGTAGTGATGGATGCAGACCTAAACTTAGAAAAACACATTAAGACAATAACAAAGTCAGCTTACTATCACCTCAAGAATATTTCAAGGATAAAACATCTGATGTCTCAACAGGACCTGGAAAAACTAGTCCATGCATTCATCTTTAGTAGGCTTGACTACTGTAACAGCATCTTTACAGGTCTACCTAAAAAATCAGTCAGACAACTACAGCTCATTCAGAACTCTGCTGCTCGAGTCCTCACTAAGACCAAAAAAGTGGACCACATCAGTCCAGCTCTGAGGTCTTTACACTGGCTGCCTGTCCGTCAGAGGATAGACTTTAAAGTTCTGATGCTGGTCTATAAAGCTCTGAATGGTTTAGGACCAAAATACATCAGTGACCTCCTGACCCAGTATGAACCTTCCAGATCCCTCAGGTCATCTGGATCAGGTCTTTTATCAGTTCCCAGAGTCAGAACGAGACACGGAGAAGCTGCATTCAGCTTTTATGCTCCTTATATCTGGAACAAACTCCCAGAAAGCCTCAGATCAGCTGAAACACTCAGTTTATTTAAATCCAGGTTGAAGACTCACCTGTTCTCAGCTGCATTTGAATAAAGCACCAAATCCACACTTTAAGCTTAAATTTCAAAACTTACATTTAACTACTGATTTTATCTACTGTTCTGATTTTATCTGTTCTGATTTTATCTACTGTTCTGATCTGTTTTGATTTTATATACTGTTGTGTTTGTTTGTTTGTTTGTTTGCTTGTTTTAATCAATTTTAAATCATGCTTTTTATTTGTTTTTGTTTCTAATGTCTCTGTAAAGCACTTTGAATCACCTTGTTGTTGAATTGTGCTATACAAATAAACTTGCCTTGCCTTGCCATCAGAAGGGCTCAAACCTCCTGCTGTTTCTACTGGACCATAAATTCTACTTTATGATCATCTTCAAAGATAAAAACGTGAGTTTATTTGTGAACTCTGTGAAATGTGTCTGATGTTTAGTTTGAACCAATCCTGTGTCAGCTGCAGCCACATCATTGCCACACATACAAATGGGTGCGTTCCTGTTTAGACCTGCTGGCTGTCAGTGGGCTTCATTCCATTTCAGACTGCCGGTGGTCGGCTGTGATCTAAACTCAACATGGCTCCTGTGTTAGAAGAGCCTCTGATTTTAAACTTTGCACATTTAATAGTTTCTTTCCAACACTGTGGAGCTACCAGTCCAGTATATGTAGCCACAGTAGATGGAGTTATCAAGCTGACTGACAAACATCAGGACTCATGTGATCCCTACATGTGGACCTTTCACAGATGGATCCAAGTGCAGATTCAACTCTGCATTACATTTGACTTCAGCTGTTACACACTTTCTAGCTGTGTCACTTCCTGCTTTTTGGATCAGATAGTTTATCCATGTCCACAAATGTTTGGCTGCATGTTTTTATCATCTATATTTCCAGTCTTCATACAGCCGATATTTCATGTGAACTCCAACCTGCCAGCTGCCATCATGTTTTCAGGGTTCATTCAGTGTTGAAATGTAGGACAAACAGCAGCACATGTTCTCTAAATGTTTGCTGCAGTCATTTTAAATGAAGCTGATACTACATGAGACATTTTCCATATTTACTGTCTTTGAACAGAGAATAATAAAGCCATCAAACATATACAGGCTGTGCAAATACAAACTTCTGTGGTGCATTTGATGACCTGCAGAGGAGAACAAGTCGGGCTTTTCAGCCCTAACACAACCTCTTTGTTCTCAATACTACAAAACCTTCAAAGGCTGATATGCAAGTTTGCATGAATCACCAACACAGTTGTATTTGTTTCTAGTATAATTATAAATAAACTGATCAAATATCTGCTGACTGATTAGATCGAGTATCTATTACAGATGAACTGGATATCACAGCATGTTGTTAATCCGTCATATCAAACTAAACCGTGTTGCTGGTGTAAATATCCTCCAATAAAGTCAGATGAGGGCTACTGTTGCCAGGTAACGATGATGTCACACTGGATCTTCTGATCTTTAGCATCGTAGCGCTCGGAGTCTGATGTTGGCTCATGTGTTGTTAAACACCAACATGACGTTCTACTAGTCAAGGCCTCACCTTAACCCACTGATGCTGATCACACAGACCCACTAATAGAACTGTTTTATCAGGGTTTGATGCAGCGTCAGCATTAATGTCACATTTAATCAGACACATTTACATTACAAGCCCACTACAACCATATGGAACTCCAAAGTGTTCAAAATTAAATAAATAAATAAGTCATGATGAAATAAATAACTATGTGAATAAGTAAGACACAGATATGTAATGTGAGAATGATATTGTGAAATAATTGAACACATTTTGAAAAAAAGCTCATTATTGTGAAATATATTGCATTCTGCTATATAAATTTACTTATTATTGTGAAATATTATTTCATGATCATTATTTTTCACAATAACAGAGATTATTCCTGAGGCATTTTATTTATTCCCAGCCATTTTAAATCCAAATGTCCTTTTTTTCAAAGTCAGTCTTTATTTCAAAATCCCGTTTTTCCCAATGGCCTATTTATTTCATTATTATTACACATTATTTGACCACAAGCAATCTTTTCTGGTTTGACGCCGTCTTTGTAGCCAGAAACCAGCTCTCTCCTCGGCTTCCTCCACTACACGCTTCCCCCACGCCAGTCTCCTCCGTCACTATAAAGGGGAGAGTCATGAGCTCCATCACCCTCACCTGTGCCGTCCAACGTCCCGCCACCAGCCTCCGCTGCAGCAGGCCAGAGACCACACCCCTGCCACAATAAGTAAAAGTATATCCTTGCTGTACCCTTAATGCTAAATGTGCTAAATTAACCGCTGCCTTTGCCCCTTTGGGATTATTCTTATGTCACTGGGATGTTGACCTTTGACCTTCACATTAGAGAGATGGGCAGACATAATTAGTGTATGAATTTTAAAGTAACAGGTAATAAAGAGAGTGACATGTCAGACAAGTGGAGGGGTTTGTTTGTCCATAGAGATGCTTCCTTTTGTTTGTTTTAAGGTTTAAATGGATTTGTTGAATGTGTTTCTTTTCATCAATACTGCCATTTAGTTGTGTAAATGTGCATGTTAGACGTGTGAAGAGGTTTTGTGTTTAGAAATGTATAGAAACCAATCATTTACTGACAGCATGTCTGACATGTTTGCGAGGTGCTGCTGGCGGCACAGGGAGGAGAGGGCGGGGCGGCGGGGAGTCTCTGGCTGGCTGGAGCGGCATCTAATAACCAACTCGCAAAACAAAATAAAAACAACAAACAGATATTATGATACAGACTTATAATCTGCACCGATGTTTTTTCTAAATTCTATAAAGTGAGCGCGAGAGCCCTCGGTGCACCTGCGCGCTGCTGAAGTCAAAGTAAACTTTATTGTCATCTCCGCTACAGACAGTCCAGCATATAGAGAGACGAGACGACGAGGCTGCAGTTACAGCGGTGCAAGTAAACAAACAATAAATATAAGAAGAGTAAGAAAATAAATCTACACTTTAGGACTCGGGGTAAAGGATCAATAACAATTAAAATTTATAATTTACAGTTTGATGATTTAAAGTCTCACACAACCCGTCAAAAGGGGCGGGGCCGGCTGCTTCCAAGTAGAGCACATTTCATTTATAATGATGTAAATCCAAGCCCATCATGGATTCACGATCTGAATCCTGGGTTGTGTGAAATCCCAGAAATCAACCTTAGACAATAACAAAGGGAACAGAGATGTGGGAACAGGGCAGACACAAACATAGACTGAACACGGGGATATAGGAACTTAGGATACACATAGACGCGAACTAGACAAGGGGATGCAGGTGATAGGGGACACAGAGCAACTAAAGAAGACAGAGACCTAAGCCATAAGACAGAACTCAAAGAAACCAAAAACTAGACAGTATAAATAATATCATAAACTCAAAAACCCTGGGTCGACGACCCAGGCATCCGAACATGTACAGAACCTTGCAGTACAACAGAAACCTAAAAAACATTATTTGTAGTTGTTATTCTTAGTTCTTCTGCTGCCTAAATACCACAGGGTCTGATTATGAAGTTATTGAGCTGCACATACTTTACGACCTGCTTAAGTTCGAGGTCACAGCGTCTGTAGAGCAGCTGGAACATAATGAAGCCTACAAGGTTAAAGTTTTCTGTTGGGTCTGTGTTTCCAAAAGCCCCGCTAATTCTAGAGACTTATTCATCATGAAGAAAACAAGACAGTCGATCGATCGATTACTTGCGCAAGGGAGGCCTCTCATCTGTTTCCAGCACGACAATGACCCCGATGATGGCCTCCTCTCGCTTCCTTTTATTGACAAACATCAAACAATAGTTTACAAAACACCTCCCCTTGCAACCCCCTTTGGTTACAAAGACAAGTCCCTGTATGTAAATGTATACCGTATTTTCACGACCATAAGGCGCACTTAAAAGTCTTAGATTTTCTTCAAAAAGTACGGCGCGCCCTATAGCGCAGTGCGCCCTGTGTGTTGTAATGAGGACGTAGTAGAGAACACCATGAGAACGCTAAAGAGTGAAGTGTGCGCGTTGACTTTATGGCACATACCTGTATAAAAGAACAGGTATGCAGGACATCGTTGTTTTAACAACCCTGAAAATGGCAAAGAGACACGCTTACGAAGCACAGTTTAAACTGAAGGCCATCAGCTAAGCAGAGGAACATGGAAATCGAGCAGCGGCGAGAGAATTTAAGATTAACGAATCGATGGTTCACAAATGGAGGAAGCTAGAAAACAAGCTCCGGCAGGTCAAGAAAACGCAGCTGAGTTTCCGCGGACATAAGGCGAGGTGGCCCGAGTTGGAGGAAAGACTCGAGCGGTGGATCATCGAGCAAAGAGCGAGCGGGAGAAGCGTTTCGACGGTCACCATTCGGCTAAAAGCAGTTTCACTAGCTGAAGAGATGAACATTGAACATTTCCAAGGAGGCCCGTCTTGGTGCTTTCGTTTTATGAAACGGTGCCATTTTTCCATCCGGACCAGGACTACGGTAGCGCAGCAACTTCCAGCGGATTATAAGGAAAAGCTGGCCATCTTCTGCTCCTACTGCAGCAAACACATCGGCGACAAACACATCCAGCCCAGCCACATCACAAACATGGACGAGGTGCCGCTCACTTTTGACATCCCAGTGAGTCACACTGTGGAGAAGAAGGGGACCAGCACGGTAGCGATACGCACAACGGGGTATGAAAAGTCTTCTTTTACTGTTGTGCTTCGCTGCCATGCTAATGGACAGAAACTGACGCCTATGGTGATTTTTAAGCGAAAGACTTTGCCTAAAGAGAAGTTTCCAGCAGGAATCATAATTAAGGCAAATGAAAAGGGCTGTATGGATGAGGAAATGATGAAAGACTGGCTGAGGGAGGTGTATGTAAGGAGACCAGGTGGTTTTTTCCATGCATCACCATCACTCTTAACACTAGGAGTCCCAGGCTTCTACCTTTCTACCTTTAAAACCCGGAGAGCAGCCAAATGGCTTTTAGCTAAGCTTTAGCTTCAGCCAAGTGGAAGCTAAATTGGCTAGTCATTCATATGTAAATTAGGTTGTTACCTGGGAATTCTGGAGGGAGGGGAGTGGGGGTGTGTGATTGAGGGGGTGCTGGAGCTGCTAAAAGCTGTGAACTTGCTTTTGTGTTTCATCTTGATGCATTCTCAATCATCCAGGGAAATAAATCTCCAAAAGTCACCAACTTGGAGTGTTTCAGTTTGCCGTCTTAGGGAGAAATCAACACACATGGGTGTAGGTCCTTTGTTGCTGAGATTTATTGATAAAAACAGTACAAAAAACCAACCATTTGTACACATATTTACAAATAATAATAAAAAGTGAGTGAGTACATTTCAACATTTTCAGCAATCACTCACAATCCTGGCACTGCCATGGTATCTGTAGTCTGCATTTACCACATGTGTATCTGTTGCAGTGAACACATCGCACAGTGGCATGATTGTTCTTGCATTTGTGTTTGACCTGACACATGGCTCTTTTTCCAGGGCTCGGTGTGGAGGGTTGTGTCCAAAGCAACTGTTCTTTTCTTGCCTTCTTCGCAGCTAAATGAGAGTGAGCCAACTCTCTTGCAAGCTCCACCAGGAAGTCCACCCGTCTTTCCTTCGTCCCGGTGCATGCTTGATACAGCACATGTGCATTCAGTGCTGCCATGTCAATCATGTTATAAAACACGGCAACTGGCCAGCGCCGTGTTCCTCTGCGGACAGTGTACTCCAGAACCATCTGGTCCATCACATCCACGCCACACTTTGTTTTGTTGTAAAGGGTGACAGTGTTTGGCTTCCTTTTGGTAGTGTTATCAGTCTGAACCACGCTGTGCATGCTGCTAAGAATATAGACTGTCTTCTTCCGTTTGGCCGCATACGCCGTCAGCGTGGCAGCAGAGGTTAACAACCTAACAACCTAATCGTACCCCTGACACTAAAACACCATGTTTAGTCTCCAAAACGCCTTCAAACTCTTGGCGACGCTCATTTTGTCCACAAGTGGAGTCACGTTCCAGTTTCTGTAAACATGGTGCAAACACACACACGACCCTGAGCTGAAAAGATGGATGGATGTGTAAAATCCATATTGCTGCTGTTCACAGCAGGACTTTGTTTAGCTTCTGTTCCAGTATTCCTGAACTGGCTTCTCCAAACCGGCAGCCTGCTGTTACGATCAGCTGTGGGAAATCTACAAACTCATTACAAAATATCAGAACTAAGACTTTTATTTTGACGGGTGGCGTCTCAGCTTCAGTGTGTTGATGGGCACAGCCACGGTTACCACAGCTGGAGTTGGTATACGGCGAGCTGTGAGGGGACAGAGATGGAGAACGCACATTTAACTCTTTAACAGGAGATACGTTACGACTAACAGACGACGACTGAAAGCCTGGAGATCCTCTGACGTGTGCATGGTTGATGTGAAGTATGATTAGTCCTACATGACATCAACAACAGAGGCAATGAAAGCTTTGTTGTTAACAGGTTGTAGGTAAAGTCAAATGTCTACTTCTACACTTGTGTTGGGTAAAGTTCGTCTCACTGCAGCAGATTTATATCTGTGCTTTCACAGGGCGTGATGTGGAGCTCAGCGCTGAGGTGCAGGTCTCCTTGGAGACGGCATCCTGGCTGAAATATTATCATGCTTCCAAAACATTTCAGCTTTTATTTTGAAAGAAACAAGACTTGAAAACGAGTCCCCTTCTTCCTCTTTGTCTTTGTTCTTCAGAGGAGTGTCACCTGGACAAACTCAGGGCTGTTCTAGAGCCTTTCTTATTATTTGACTCCATAGAATATAAAACTGAATGGAATCAAACAAAAACTCCCAAACAGCTAAAACACTTTGCTTTATTCTCTTTTTTAACAAATACGTTGAAGTCCATCCATAACAACACAGCTGAGATCTCCTTTGTAATCAAGTGTTTACATCCTTTGTACAGATCTGCATACAAAACAATCATTTACGTCCCACAGAAGTCTAGTTACACGTAACTATACAAGAACTGGTGAATGACAGAAACATGAGACACATGATCACAGGTGATAACAAAAAGAGAAAGAATTCATGTGTTAGTGATGTTTTTCAGCCCTGATGGCTCATGTTGGAGAAACAAGCTGAGGTACGTGGAAAGTTCACACACACAAGTGGGCGTGAGCGCACACACAGAGAGAAACACAACTGAAGCATCTGTTTGCTGTTTCTGCTTTCATCATCTCTGCTGCTGTGTCAGGCTGGGGTCTCTCAGTGACGTGGTTGAGGTGAAGTATGACGAGTATCCCTGATTCAGTCCATCGAGAAAAAGGGGAAAGAAAGCTGTTGTTAACAAACTCTATGGTGATGTGGCGTTTAGCTCTGACTCTACGCTCTGCTGAATCCTTTGAACCTGCTGATCAGTAAAGCTCTACGTGCTGCAGCAGATTGACCTCATCTGTGTTCACAGGTGTGGACCTCAGCGCTGAGGTGCAGGAGACTTTCATTCAGTTCTCCCTGCAAACAGCATCCAGCCTGGAAATACTGTCATCTTTCCCAGAAATGGTGCTCTTATCTCAGAGAAGAAGTCTGATGTAAATAACTGCAATCAACAGTGATGTTCTGCACAGATCACTTTTCCATTTTGCTCTCTAGATGAGTCCCAGCTGCCTGACCTTGTGTCCAGGTGATCGTCTCACTGAGGAGCTTTTGTTCTGAAAATCTCACGTCCATCACCTGTTTCCTTTTTACTATCTCTGCTCTTTCTTTATTCACAATGCTCATAATATCACACAATTATATTCATCACCTGCATGTTTTTATCCAGCTGCTGTTAGAACCAAACAAATAAAAAGGATGAAAAGCCTGAAATCCTTTGATTTATTACATTTGAAACAAATATGAGAGCATCCCTAACAGCACAGCTGAGACCTTTGTTTTAATCAAGCCTTTGTATCGACACACTTGTAAAGATTCATATACAAAACATAATAGAATAAATCAATATAAAATACACATAATCACAAAAATGCAGCCATGTTGTGAGTTTGCATCTAAAACATGCATGTTTCCCTTTGTACAGGCAGATTTACAGCAGACAAAGCAACACGCTGATCGACTTTGACCGCTGCAAAAACAAAACACCCACCAAGTCTGAAGTCGATCAGAGGAACTGTTGACAGACTGACAGACAAACAGATGCTTGATTCATTAGTGCGATTAAATGTTCTTCTTTAGCAGCATCACTTCATGTGTTTGTGTTCCAGGAATAAAGGTCTGTTTAAACTGGACGTCTCCTCAGCATCACTCGTGCTGTCATGGTTTCAAAGCTGTGCAGAAAGAATCTGAGGGATGATACAGAGGTGACCAAAGTTACAAACATCCAGCTGTGCTGCAAATGTTTGCAGAGCTCCAAACTCTTTGGCTTTCTGCAGAGCAAGTATGGAAGAAGCACCTGAGCTAACTTCAGTTTAGACGATATGAGGAAAAATGCTGCTTCCCAAAGTTTCCTACAAGTATCCAGTTTATATTTAGAGAAGCGAAGGCTCTTTATCCTGACAACTACTCCCTGGTGGATCCCTGTCCTGTGACAGCAGCAAAGACTGTGTATCAGTATCATCAAAGCCACTTCAATAACCAGTGTTTAAAGCTCTCTAGCAGATGGACTTCAGTGGCAGCAGCCTCTGTCTGCTGTGTACAGAAGGTTCTCTGATGAAGCACACAGCAGATGCTGCACTACAACAGCAGCAGCAGCTCAGCTTCAGTTTGCTTCGACGCCCTTTTTGACCTGTGAAACAGCAGAAAATGAAACATTTCAACACCCGTTTGTTAGCGTGAGCTATTCTGCTGTTTTTCATCATTTCACAGGTGAAATAAAATCACATTTACTTCCTGTAGGAGTGATCGTGTCCAGCCTGACTGAGACCATGTGCTCCATCCTGCACAGGTAATAAACCTCTGACATGAAGGGCTGTCAAGTAGTTTTAGACAAATGGGGGTAAAAGAGACGTTAAAAGCTTAAAGAGAAACTACATTTTCTAAGAACTGTCTGACGTTCACCTCTCACACAGTGGATACGATTCTGCCGCTGCAGGAATAATCTTTGTGCTTATGAAACTGTCCATGTGTTTGCAGAAAATGTCACATGTTCAAAGCCATCCCAGCACCTGGGGTTTGTATAAGTGCAGCTGTTGGTGGGGAGATAGTCTCACTCTTCTATATAAAGAGTCAGCAGGCAGCAGATCTTCATCTGTGATCTCCTCCATCATCACGTCTTCACTCTTCAGCAGCTATGGCTTCACTTCGTGCCCTTCTGCGAGTGGTGCTGTGCTCCTCATGGTTTCTGCTTCTGCCTCAGGCTGACTTTGATTTACAGAGTCATCCATAATATTTTTTATTTTTTATTTTACTGCCCATCTATTTTCATACAAATGTCTCCGTCTTATGGAAAAGGGGTGGAGCTTATCCAACGAGGACAGGCAGGGCCCCCCCAGACAGTTTAGCAGTCTATACAGGAGGCCGACCTTTGCAACATGTACTTCTATAATGACTTCACCATTTAGGTTATTTGGTTATGTTTCACCCTGGATTTTGTGTGATAATATTTATTTTGTCCACTGATTTAAAAACAACAAACTATATGAATATAAAACAGAGTGAACAACAAAACATCAGCTTTGGAAACTTTGATGTAAAATTCTGCAGTTGTTTTCTCAGATATGGCATAAATCAAACTAACATACATCAGTGTATTATTAATGTACACACACACACACACACACACACACACACACACACACACACACACACACACACACACACACACACACACACACGTGTTACAATAAACAGCTCTTATGCTTCTGTATGATTCTCAGTGCTTTCCATTTGCGTGTCCACAGGTTGCTGTAAGTGGTGCTTGACTGCAGTTTGCTCTCATTTCAAGTGGTTTGCTGTCACAAAGCCAACAGGAAGTCCGGCCATGGTTGAGCCAACTGAAGATGGGTTGAAGGTGGCGTCCTCGTTTCCTCTGTGAGTGCGAGAGGACAGACAAAGCAAACACCGTTTGGACAGCATTAAAATATTTACACTGATGATTAATGTTGTGTCTTTGCACCTGTAGCGATACATGTTGGAAAATGGAGACTTTAGCCACCAAGACTGACGTGCCTGGAAACTTCCCTGTGAGTACGCCCACAAAGACAGGAAACAGTTTAGCCACCGCGGTTAATCCTCCATCATCATCATCCAGTATTTTTCACATCTTTTCTTCTGCTGTTTCCCTTGTTGTCAGTCACGGGGTTTGTGACTGAAATGCGTGTGGTCGACGGGAAGCCTGACGAGTACGGCCTGAATCATTCCATCAACACCGGACGGAGTGAAACCTTTGTTGAAAACAGATTATATGGTAACGTTGCATTTAGCTTCAGTAAACTGTGAAGTTACAGCAGCAGATTTACATCACGTGGCTTCACAGGAAGTAGTCTGGACCTCAGCGCTGAGGTTCAAGCAGCTCTGCTTGCAGACGGCATCCTTCCTGAAAATGTTCTTCATCTTCCTAAAACCAGAACTTTTACATTGGTGCTGAAGTTCTATATAAAAACAGCCTGAAATACAAAGTGATGTTGTGCACTGATTACCTCACACTTTCCATGTTTCCTTCTACAGAGGAGTGTCCGCCTGAGTGTTTTGTCTGATCTGTTGTTGATCGTCTCATTGACACTGCATGCAGATCTGACACCAGGGCTGGACTGGGACAAAAAATGGTCCCGGGCATTTTGACTGGAGACCGGCCCCCCAGGTATTAAAGGAAAAACCATAAAGCCTTTGAATGAAAACAAACGCTGTTGTCACAGTGATGGACGCTGTCTTGTTGGTATACATGCATCAGTCTAATAAACTTAAACCTGCACCATCCTCCCTGTCCTGGTATTCTAAACAGGAAGTAGACTGTTGGTCGAGTTAACCTCCTGAACATCTACAACACACGGTGAAAACCTGACATTAAGACAGAGACTAGAGGTGAGACATGATCATTGCTGATTACTGATGACAGATTTAGATATATTTTCATAAACCTTTCATTTGCCACATCAATAAACAGCACGGCAGGGCAAAATATGTTTTCTAACATGGCAACCTTTAAAAAGTGAAAGGAGACAGAAAGACAGCTGAGAAAGAATCAAACTGACTTTTTGATGCATTTTACACACAGTACTGGTGCAGAATCTAGAAAATGTGGGAAACACTGGCATCATATGCAGTACTTACTTCTGAAGAAATTATGATGGGACCCTAAAAAATGACTATGTACAATAATGGATTTCTATACATTTTACATCAGATGAAAACGTTTGTTGTAAGATTCAGATAATTATTTATTAAAAGTGAGACATTTTAAATGAGAATAAGAAAGAAAAGTATTTCTTTGTGCCCCCCTCTCCCTGTTAATGCCCTACCTGGCCCCCTGGCAACACTTTGCTAGACCCGCCCCTGCACAGTTACCAGCTGTCAGCTACACAAAAAGGATCCTGGTGTTATTTGTCTCTCAGAAACAGTTCATAACTTCAACTCATTTTGTTTTGTCATGTTTTGTTCTTTACATTGTCTTTCTTCTATATAATTGTTAAACATTTAATAAATATGTCTACAAAAAGATTTTAAAAATCAGACATTTCACACAGACACCCAAATGATTTCTGACTGATGAAGGGGGCTGAAGGTGCCCTGCTCTTGCCCAGCTTCTGCTGCTCTCTCCCTGCTCACTGTCAGCAGCTGGCAGCCTCGGTCCTGCCTGAGACTCTTCATCTATCAGTGCCAAAGAATATGGGAAATAGCAACGCACAACATGCACATTACAAAACAAGCACATGAATCAGCATTACATTCATTAGTGAAGTGCTGACGTTCGTTCCTAAACTCTGGGCCTTAATTAACATCACTGTGAACTAATGTTTGCTTTGCTTCTTAACCAGTGAAGCAGCGAGGGGCTTTCTGAGGTTCCTGCTCGTAAATGCCCAAAATGAGTCGAGTATTTCTCTGCAACTACAAACTCTGCTTTCATCAGAGGTGTAAATATTACAGCACTGTGTCAGAGTCACTGAGGCTGGAACACAGAAAAAGGAAGTAGATGTATTTATTTTTAGGCTTTATTGCCTGGAACCACTTTAAAAATACGCTTTGGGTCACAATTAACTGCAGAAACCAGGAATCCACATATGAACATTATCTGTGCAGAGATTTATGCTTCTGAAGGTAAACAGTGAAAACTTGCAGCACTAAATGCACAGATAGCCAGGCGTTTCACATTTTGGGACCATCTGCCAGTTTTCATTTCTTAGGTATTGAAGAGCAGAAATGATTGAATTTTATTTACATGCTTAAAAATGTTTGCTTTTGAATATTATTTGAAGAATTACCCACACACTCAGGCACTGTGGGCCTGTTTCCCTTTGCACAACCGAGTGTTGGAAACGGGCCTTTTCTCTTTAAACTCTGAGGGGCTGTAACTTTGGCTTCTATTGGCAGATTTGCATGATTGACCCTCTTTTTAAAATAGTTTTAGCCAAGAGAATCAAGCTAACATCACTGTTTTTACGTCAGCTCACGTCACACGAGCTGTTTCAAGAAAAGTCCTCCTGTCACACAGCAATGCCTACATGAATCACACCACTCTGCTTAAATAATAATAATAATGTTTAGTGAAGCAGGTGAAGCAAAGGGCTGCTTTTAATAGGCTGGGAGACCCAGGTGTGCTGCTTTAGCTGCTGAGCCTCTCATGCTAGCCTCCATCTATAAGCTGGGATCACAGGAGCACTGCAGTCCTGACTAGATCAAGGATTGTTATTCATGCAGGTGACAAAAGTTTACATTCACAGAGTCATAGGATTGAGCCTGGTTTGAAAAGCAGCTGTTTAATGCAGCTGCTTAGAGTTCACACACAGTAGAAGAATCAGACTTGAGTCACATTTCAAACACTGGAAAAATACTCAGCAAGTAACAATGAAAACAGCACAGACTCAGTATATCCTGTTCAGTCCTGTGTTTGATATGAATGTGCTGTTCAGAGAGGATCTCATGTCCTCTTTTACAAAGCCTTTGTTTCATGATGTTTGTGTATAAATGAATGTAGGTGTGTTTCTAAGTGTGAAGGAGCCCTGGGAGAAAAGACTGAAGCTTGTGCCAAAGAACAAACAGGAAAGAAAGATCAGCATTAATGAAGACGAGCACAGAAGGAGCCCAAGCACGTGTTGCTTTTTCAGATTTCTCTAAAAGTGTGTGTTCATTTGTTCCATCCTTCACAACAAACAACAGCTGACAGACACACATGCACTCTGTGTCACTTCACAGGGGCTGATGAAAGTGGACACAGTAAAGGCAGAGCTGGACCTGCTCTACACATCCTGCACTCTGTTAACAGACTTTATTCTGCAGCATCAACAGATAAAAATATATGAAAATATAGAAACGTTTAACATTGTGACTGTTCACATTAGTGAAGCTGTTACTTTGCTGCCAGGTGGGAAAAGAAGCCTAAAGCTGCGTCTGATTAAACATCTGCTGCACGAGAGAGTTTCATGGCCCTGCTTTATCCTGTGCTTGCTGACCACCTCGTCCTGAAACCTCTTCATCATCCTCACAGTTGTGTGAAGAAAGAGGGAAGCAGGTGGAAACCATCTGTGCTGCTGTGTTCACTTGTGTGTGTGCGTCTATGGTCATATCTAATGTGTACCTACAGACAAACACAAACACAAACACCTGGCATTGCACAAGAGTCTCTATGGAGCAACCTGCAGATGTCAGAGATGTGATTAGTGTTACGGCCGAGAAGGCCCGGCTGTGGGTGTGGACTCAAATGCAGACACAGAGGGAGGCAAACGGGCGTGAACACAGTGCTTTATTTACAAGTGTCTAGTGAAATTACACAACAGGAGACTATGAATGCTATGAATTATGAAATGCTATGAACTGTGAACTGTGAGGCCAAACTGTGAACATGAAACTGAGTGCTATGGCTAGGTGCTGGATTTCACGGATGGAAAAAAAGGGGCAGCGGCTTGGATGGAGGTACGCAGTCACTATAATGAGAAGAGACAAGTAGTCAGTGGCAGTCCAGTGAATCACAGCTGCAGGGTTAGGCTATGGAGGTTAGGGCTTACGCGTTGCAGGTTTAAAGTGTCATGCGAGGAAGGGGTGTCCAGGGGGTTCCGGGTGAGGAGTGTCCAGAGAGGATCCAGAATATGCGTGGAGTGAGGGACTTGGCAGGGAGGCAGGCAGGTGTAGTCCGATGGTGGAGAGGAAGAAACCAGATGACAGAACCAGCGTCCAGGCGGAGATGAGAGTAGTTCGGGAAACGTGACTGCCAGGTGGGTCATGGGTTAGCAGAAGATCTGGCAGAGGTCTGTTGTGAATGCTGGTCTTATATGCAGGTGACTTGATTGGAACCAGGTGTGGAAGCTGATTGGAGTCTCTGCCTGAAGGTAGAACCCAGCGGAGTGGAAAAACCCCGTGCTCACCCGGACCATGACAATTAGAGGGTAAAGTGGACTAGTGAGAGCATCTATGTTGTTGTTGTCTGCTGGGGGACAGCATCAGCTCCAGAGATGCATCAGGATCAGCAAACTAATCTGCAAGGCTGCAAGTGTCACTGAAGGAGTTTGAGTCAGTGAGGGACTCAAACTCACACAGCTGGTCAAGAAGGCTCAGCAGCTGCTGTATTTCCTGAGGAGGCTGAGGAAATTTGGTATGTTGGCCAAGATCCTCAGCAGGTTCTACAGCTGCACTGTGGAGAGCAGCCTGACCAGCTGCATCACTGCATGGTACGGCAGCACTACTGCAAACCGCAAACGCCTGCAGAGAGTGATAACAACTGTGGAGAAGATCATCAGGACCCCGCTGCCCTCTCTGCAGAGCAGCTACCATCACAGAGTCCAGAGCAGAGACACACCTCTGCCCTCGAGACGAAGGTTCAGAAGTGTGAAATCTAGAACATCCAGACTCAACAACTCCATCTTCCCCACTGCTATCAGAATCCTGAACAGCTGACCGACCTCAAACTGCAGTTTGCACATCAGGTCACTTTGCACACTAAGTTCATTTTGCACATTAAACTCCATGTACATCCATGTACATCGACATCTGCAGACCACACGTGTCTTCAGTTACTTATTTGTACTTATTTGCAGTTATTTATCTTTTTATTTTATTTTTTTAAGTTATTTTTTATCCTTATTTTATCTTTTTATTTATTCTTATCTTGTTCTTTTAACCCTTATCTAACTTGGCATTGTGCACGGTGTGTTTAGATTCAGATTAAATTCAGGGACACGGAGCCCCTGTTGATCCTCTACCTAATCACACAAGCCACGGTGTGAGAACGGGTGTGGGTCTCAATCAGCCAAGGTTTTGGGTGAACCCACTGTGAGATCTAGTCCCACGCTATCATGTGATTTCCTGTGATCAAATGTCCCAGGATGTGAGTGGGCGTTAAGACGTCCATGTCCCTCTTCAAGCAACTTAAAGAAGTCCAGACGCTTTTCTTTCCAAGCTCCTTCAACAACATCATTCATAGAACAGCTTCCAGCTTCTTTTGCTCGGCTACAGTTTGATGGATTTGCATTTAAAGATGCAACAAGACTAAAATGGTTAGGGTCAGGAGGTCAAAGGTCAGAGCTCCTGTGGGTCTGAGGGCGGCCTCACGCTGGAGAAGGATGAAGGAGTCTGACCTGAGCCAGTGTTTGACATGAACACATCAGCACTGCTGTCAGTGAGCCTAACGACAGCCGTTAGCATCATTTCAGTTTTTCAGTCATAAAAACACTTCCTGTCCCTGTGGTGGTTACAGTGACATCATGCAGTTTGTGCTTTGACCTCCAGAGGGCGACAAATCAGCACAGACAGAGAGCTCCATTCAAACTTTGCTGCCATCAGGAATAATTCTTCAAATATAATCATCAGTGTTTGAGCAGTTATGATATCAGGGACAATCTAGACATGTGTGACAATACTGAACATGTCACATGACACACCTCAAACATCATGTGATCCACTCTCAGTCTGCACTTTCATTCATGACTTCAACAGGTTGAAATGAGCTTTGAAGAAACATCAGTGAAATAAATCTTTCATGGATTCATGTGAGCAGCAGATGAACTTTGTACCAACAACATCTTCAATAACAGAGTCTGAATGAAGCTCAGGTGTTGATGCTGCTCACTGATTGGACGCTTGGTTTCAGCTCTGCTCTCAGTCTTTACTGCACAGGTGAAGGTAGAAAGTGTGACTGGATCTATAGACTGGAAACAGAGAAACATGCTGAACATTTGAAGCTTTGCAGCAGAAATGTTCATGTTACAAATACAGCAGAGCTGATCTGGGATCAGTGTGTTCACACCTGCAGCTACAACAAGGTTTCATGTCTCCACACGTCAGCATGTGAACTTTACTCTGACTCAGTCTGAGCAGTCAGACGGCATATTTTTAAAGTTAACACATCAGCACACACAGAGCTGAGCCCCTCCCACCTGTTCTGAGTTTCAGGTGGAGTCCCGCCTCCTTCCAGGAAGCAGCTCACCTGTGTGTCAATGTTTAGTGTCCAGATGTGGAGTGGAGCTTGTTGTTGGTGTGTGAAGAAACTGTAAGTTTGCTTTGTTTCCTCCTTTAACAGTTTGTCTTTAGGAACTTTACTGTTTGTTCAGCTCGTGTTTGATTTCTTCACACAATAAACTGTGTGTGTTTGTATTTCCGGTCTCTCCATTAAAGTCAGTGTGTAATGTTTCCTGGCTAACATCAGCTGTGTGCAGCTTAGTTCAGCACAAATCTGCCGCTCCATAGTTCACGGTAACGGACTCACAGCTGGACCAACGAGGCCGAGTGTGTCCGCCACTCTGAGCTACGTTCGTGTTTGTGTACTTGTAGTTTGTACTTTGAGTTCACTCAGAGCCCACAGAGGACGCAGTGTACGTGATGACGTCACAGCCCTTTACCTCCTTTACTGTCACTGTGATTAATATTTACACACGAGACACCTGCAGAGCTCTGACGCTAAGCTAGCACACAGCATGCTAACACTAAGCTAACACTAAGCTAATGTTAAGCTAACACTAAGCTAACACTAAGCTAAAGCTAAGCTAACACTAAGCTAACACTAAGAGTTCTTACAGACACGAGTTAAAAAGCTGCTTTTAGTGTGTGATCAGAGTCCAGGACTGAGAGCAGCAGCAGAGCTGATGGATGATGAATTACTGGATGGAAGAAGCTTCTCATTAGCAGTGAATCAGTGTGTGTGCAGTTCTCTGCAAACAGCAGGAAGAATTAGTGTGAAGCTTTAACTCTGCTGATCCTCTTTGAATCCTGGATCAGCTGAAAGGTTTAAAATGTTGTTCACACGTGTTGGACTGACTGAAGCTTCCAGTCACAGTGAATCAGTGTGTGTCAGTGAATGCATCGTGTGTGCTTCAGGCTCCATCTAGTGGACTGATAGCAGAGCAGCTGATGGCAGCTTCCTCTGCCTCACACTGCTGTCTGACTGCATCCAGCTGACACTGAGATGAAGCAGGAAAGAAGCAGCTGATATTTGGACAGCACACATGATGAAAGGAGGATTTCAGCTGATGTGCACATGAATGATTTGTGTTTCCTCTGCAGGTAGAAAGTGTGTGTGAGCTGAATTGAGCAGCATGGATCAGTGTGAGGACAGAGAGGAGGGAGCCCCTCCCTCTAAAAGCACTCTGTGTGGGGAACATGAGAGCCAGACCAAAGCTCAGAGGTGAGATGACCATCTCTAACTGTCCATGACTCTTCTCCATGTCACAGCTCAGCACTCACATCACTGCTGCATCATTATTCACAGGAACCCACCTCGACCTCCACCCAGATCTGTGTCCTTACAGAGTGACCGGTCTAAAGATCTTCCCATTGAATTTAAAGTCCAGCCTGTGTCTGCTGCAGAGAGGTGAGCTGTTAGCAACATGAACTCTTTGATTAAACTGCTCGATGTTGTTGGATATAAACTACAAACACGTCGTTCCCTCAGTCCCATTTAAACTGTCTTTTAAAACAAGCCTTTGGTTTCTAAACAACTGAAAACCCACTTCAGCAAACAGGAAGTGATCAGAGCGTCCGTCCACTTCCTGTCAGGCCCTGCAAACATTTCATATTGAAGAAAAGTAGCTGACATCTCACATTTTTACTCCACCACATTCAACCATTTTGACATTTTACAGCATGAAACTCTTGTCACATGACTCCTGTTATGTTATAGAGTCATGTGACCACCAGGGAGGGATTTGTATGGATGAAACACATTCAAATCAATCTGATTCATCAATGGAAACATTTTTGGTGTAAATGCAGCAACACTGAAAACGCTGAAGATAAAAACACAGCAGATGAAATATGAACAAATCGAGGCTTTGAATACACGTGTGTGTGTTTGAGACACAGAGATAAATGGATTGTGTGTCTGTCCTATTGCTGCGTGAGGATTTTATTGTAGATTTTGTGCGTGTACACTTTTGACCACGAAGGTGTTGAAAGGGCGTAAAACAGTTGGAGGCACCAGAGTGAACACTAGTGCTGTCAGTAGATTAAAACATGACTAATTAATGACACAATCTTCTGTCATTAATCCTGATTAATCACAATTACTTGATCAATAGCTGCAGTTACATTTTTCCAACTTTATATTTAAGCCTGTAACAGACGTTTACACCATATAATGAAGTCAATGCAGAATAAACACAAAGAATGTTAAACGCTTCAATTCAAAGAGACTTTGAATAGTTTTCAGTCTTTAACTCAGCTTCTCTGCTGTAAATACAACTTTGTAACAAACATATATACTAAAAGCTAAGTGTGCACTAATATATAATAATATATAATCTATATTACTGCTGTTAATGAAAATGTTTAATCAGACTCATCACAGGGTTACTGTGGATTAATTTGGATGAATCACCATTAAACATCATTTTTAATGTAAACGAATCAAATTTCATTTCATGAGCAAACAGACTCGAGAGAAAAGGGCAAATTTACACACTTAACATGTTTATTGAACATGTAAATGTAACACACGATTCTTTACCACTACTGAATGTAGAGAAAGTTAGGATCTTTGGCTTATGGTCTCTAGGAATCGACTAAGGAGCGAATGACACACAGCTAAAAGAACAGTCAACAAAACCAAAAACAGTCATTCAACAGTTCACAACAGTTCCAATTGTCCATATTTGTCAGTCTGTGTATTCAGTTTAGAGTCCAGAGTTCAGTGTTCAGAGTTCTTTTCAGTCTTTTCAGTTCAGGTGTGTGAGTGTGTGTGTATAGTGTTAATGTTAGTAGTACTACCCGGGTAGTGTATTGTTCTGAGATCTCATAAGCTTATCTGTCAAGAAGTAACGCAGTTGTCACTTCTAAATAGGCTGGAAATCTTTCCTGCATCGCAGCTGGGGATCCGGAATCCTGGCTCGCAACTTTAGACTCCAACAAAAAAAACAACCGGAAATGAACAAAAAACACAAAAACAGAGGTACATCAGCATCAACAAAAAGTGTCCGCGCTTCCCAACAAGCGGAAAAGTAAAATCCAATTTGTGTCTTCACACATAACCTTTTTCTTGAACAAGGATTAAAGAAAAACTCGGTGAGTAGCTCCGACCAGCATACGTAGCCTTAGCGCTATTCTCCTTGTCTATAGTTCTCAACTCAAGTTCACAAGGACTAAACAATCTCATAGTGCCACCTACTGACATTCTTTGGGAACAGCAGTTCATTTTCATGAGGCAAATTTTAGGTGGGTTACATAAACATTGATTAACCTCCTGAATGAGCCGACCCCCCCAGGGACAGTCCTGCATGCTAATGATGGGCTCTGCTCTGTACGTGCAGGATTCTGTCAGCCACAAACTCCTCAGCTGATCCTGAATCTGAGCCCATCTGTCAAACAATCATTTTCTTCACAGGTCTGTGGAGGTGGCACTGATCCTGCAGCAGTCTAACACACTCTGTCACTCTTCTTCAAGTCTTTGACACGAGGAACCAAAACTATGTTATTAACAACACTAACAGGTCTGCAGTTTGTCCACTTGGCAGTTGTGTCATCAGTGCTTTGCATTGTTGTGATATTTTAAGATGGAAGTGCTTCGGTGAAAAGAAAATTACTTCTGTCACGATGTGCAGAATCCTTCATGTTGGTCGGCTGGTCCGTCTTGTTATTTTTTTAATGCTCAAACTTTCTATCGAGAGGTCAGTGTGTGTTTATAATCTTCCATATTGAGCTGATTGGTTCAGCTGCCGTCACTAACAGATGTGCTGCACATCTGCACGTGTGCAAAGGTAACTCTACTTGGACAAACTGCCCAAAGTGCGTTGATAGAAACATTTCAGGGATTTTGAGTCGTTCTGCACTCCAGATGTGTCGTGTTAAAGGTTTTTATCATGATAATCATGATAACAGATGAACCCCTAACCCTAACCCTACATGTTAATTTTGACAGCACTGCTAAATCCTTTTTAATGTTCTTCTGTCAGATCATTGATTAGACTCTACTCCAAATACGAGACTCAGAAAACTCAAATGAAAACTCAAATCAAAGCAATGAGAAAAGGTCTTCTTGTGTTAGAATGAAAACATATGGAAGTGGTCAGGTTTCAAACACTCGATTAATCTACTGCACAGTTACATTCAGGGACCTTTGGCCTCCTGAGAGCATTAGTTGATGGTTCATCACAGTTTTCTCAAAGTTTCCTCTGAGCTTCTGCAACATCATCACTTCCATCACTGATGAAAGAAAGTTCATAGAAAACAGAAAATATATCTTCAGAATCTGAGAGTCTAAAACTCGACAAACGTGATTCAGATTGTTTCGAAGGAAGGAAGGTTCAGGGCTTAAGCAATCAGCATCATGGGCTCATCCGGTTAGAATAAGAATAAGCAGCCATCTAATTCAGAATTATTCTCAGGGTTCTCCTTTTATTCTCAAATAAATAAGGCAAAGAAGGAAGGAAACAAAGACACACATGGACTGCCACAGCTCAGCTGCCGCCCCGTGTGGAAGTGAAGAAAGAGTGAGCCAAAAGTGAATGCAGTCCTTATATACAGTGGGGCAAAAAAGTATTTATTTTCCACCCTAATTTACGAATAAATTCTTTACAAATCCTACCATGTGAATTCATGGATTTTTTTTTCACATTCACATTTCACATTTTTTTCACATTCTGTCTCTCACAGTTGAAGTGTACCTCTGGTGCAAATTACTGACCTCTGTCATCATTTTAAGTGGGGGAACTTGCACAATCGGTGGCTGACTAAATACTTTTTTGCCCCACTGTAATGTGTGACAGGTGAGTGCAATCGAGGACAAGCACCACACCCAATCAAAGGTGAGAGAACTAAACAAGGTGCATCTGGTGAAGTGAGTGGGTGTGCTGGGATGTGCCAAAGGGTGGGTCTCTACAACACAGATGAAGTTATTTGAGCAGAAACTCCTGGATCTTTATCCTGTGTTGATCTAATCCTTCATGGTTCCTCCACAGAGTGGAGCAGCAGAGCTCAGAGGTTCCCAGTGGTCAGTCTGCCCAGCAGCATCAAACACAGCTGGACTCCATATTTATGGTCTGTACATGTACAACAACTACTGTTACATCTGTTCTGTTCACAGTCATCTCCATGCAGCTCTTTGTAGACCAGTGGATCGTCTGTAGGGCTGAGAACAAAGTACAAATACTTCATTACATAATCTAATTACTGTTTGCAGGTATCTGTAGTTTACTTGAGTAGTAACTATTTTTTACTTTTACTCCGTACATTTTTAAACAAATATCTGAACTTTCTACTTCTTAAAAGTAGAAACGTCCAAAGAGCTGCTTTCTTTTTTACTATTACTTTTAAGTTTAATGAGTACTTAAACTTTTACTGGAGTAGTTTTTAATAGTAGTAGTTGTCCTTCTACTTAAACACAAGTACAGACTTTGTGTACTTTGTGATTTTTACAATGATTCAGTTCTGATTCACAAATTCAGTTTTGACTCAGTCAGAAATATTATAATCATGATTATTTATCTTGGATTTCACTGTTGAAAGAACCTCTAAACCTTGTAAATGAACAACATTTAATTCCAAATGATTTGAGTCTTTCTCTGCAACTACAAACTCCGTGTAAACTACTGTGGTATAAAAACAAAGCTGAGACTTCATCAGAGGTGGAAACATCAGGTTAATGATCCACACTTTGTGTTTACATGTTTTCATGATTACGTGATTTCAGTCTGATTGGTTCTGTTAAGGTTCAAAATTGAGGAAGGAGAGTACAAACCAGCCTTGGTCCAGAAGATCTTGGTCAAACAATGATTTTAATGAATACACGCGTGGGAAGACACTCTGTACGCAGACAGCCAGTAGTCCTCGACTTAATCAAAGCATGAACAGATATTTTATAGCATCAGGGTTTGATTTACTGACGCCCCTTCATGCGTCACAGATACATTTTATACATAGATCAGACTTTTAACCCAGAAGATCATCTTCTATTTTCATGGCTGGTACTTTCCGTTATCTTAAAGTGAATTGTTCCTCTTTCTTGTCGAGACATAACTGATCTCTCCTCTAAATAAGTCTAACTAATATGTGTGTATGTGTTGACCTCACATGCTCTTTGTGTCACCTCTTCACCTCCTACTGTCTGTGTCTCGTCCTCAAATGCTCCTCAAAATAACCTGCACTTAGACTCTGCTTTCGGTTTCAGTTCTGCAAAAGGCACACTCTGCAAACCTGCAACTTCCTGTCAGCCTGCAACTTAGTCTTTCTGAAAGACACACTGTTCAACCCCTGAATGCAATATAAACTCCAGATTATATTATTAATGCAATGGTAATGATGACAATTATTTAGCAATAGCAGTAAAATAATTTCCCTGCTCCACACTCCCTCTCTCGACCTCTGGAACACCAGAGGTCGCAATACATTGTGTACCCTCTCTAGCCGTCCTCTGGCTCAACCAGCTCCCATTCGAGAACACTCCATGCGTAAGCATTGGTTTTCTCGGTCCCTGTCTGGTGGTTCAGCAGGCCTCGAGATCTCCAGGATCCTCGCCCCTCCTGTGGTCGCTGAGATCTTCTGCAAAGGAAACAAAACACCTTTTCCTGCATCTCCCTAACTTATCCTTTTTGGGACTCTGTAATCAAAAGCCTGATCCTAATTATCTTCTTAACTTATTGACTTCTATTTATGTATATTCTTCAACGTTACTCATCACCTTAAAACTCTTTAAGCCCTGCTTTCACGTCCGGTTGCTCGCTCTATTTTTTCCCTTATCTGATCATCAACATCCTGTGCACAAATTGTCGCTGCTGCAAGTTCCTCTACTCTAAAAGATCCAAAAGAAAACAACCACTTTAATCAATTAAGTTTAAGCATATAAGCAATTACTCCTGTATACATTTCATCATAGCTAAATGCTGCCTAAAAACAACTCCTGTGTGTTAACACTAACTTCATTTTAAAACCTCACATTTCCTATGTTATAACCCGTTTTTGGTATAGCCTTTTTATTTCATTTGCTCCCTTTAATGTAACAATACCTTCTAATTCTAATTTATCAGACTTAACCAAAATATATGCTTTCCTTCCTCTTTGGTCCTTTTTTAAGTTCAGTTAAAAGCTAAAGGAATTTGAGGCCTTTTGCCTGGAATCAATACTGTCATGTGTGTTTCTTAACTCTGTGTCTGTAAGCGTGTGCAATCCTTCATGAACTCATATTATCCTCACAGTAGATTGGCTAATCATAGCGCTAGCCAAAGGCTCGTGACCCTCCAGAGACAAATTTGAGCCACAACTCCTTTAAAAGCACAAAATGCAATATGTATAAAAATCATTTCTATTTATAAGCTCCCCCTTTATCCTAAAAATACCTCCTATGTAATATCTGTATGTGTAAGCCTACATTATAACCACTACTTCTAGAAATCAAAAAGAAATCAAAGCTGTTCTACTCCTTCAACCCTCACTAATTTTCCCTCTAAGATTTATTCACAGCTTTGAAAAACCGGCATTGTATCTTCTAAACAGGATTCAGTTCTGTCATGGTCCTGGGCCATGTTGGCCCAGTATTCTTGGTTCCTTGTATTTTCGCTCCTTATTTAGGCCAGGTTTTCTGAGGTGTCCTCTTGTGGGGTTCCCTAAGTGTTTTTTCCCTTTGTGACTCTTACCCCCTTGTGCCCCTCTGTCTATTTATGAGCTCTCGTCTCTCTTTGTGTTTATTCCATGTTTCCCCCAGCCTGTTATGTCTGTGTTCTCCCCATGCTTTCTCTCCTCCTGTCTGAACCTCTGTGTACTTCCTGTTTTACTTTGACAGTCTCTCGTCAGTATGCGTAATGTTGTGTTCACTCCTGCCCTGTCTCGTTATGTTTATCAGTATCCCCTGTGTTCCCCACCTGTGTGTAATCTCCCTGTCTTCTCTGGGTGTATTTAAGTTGTGTCTTCTGTTATGGTAGTTGCTGGTTCGTCTGTGTTGTTTCCCCTCGGTCTCCCTGCGTCTCTTGTGTATTTCCCCGGACCTCCCTGCATCCTCGTTTCTGGTTTGTGTTATTAGCTTACCCAGTTTAGGTTTCCGGTTTCTTGTTTTTCCACCAGTGCTGTTTTGTGCCCACCGTTGTAAATAAATATTCACCTGCACCAGAGCTGCCGCCTTTTGGGTCCTTTTCTACAACTCCACACGGCTTGCCCCGCAAACCGTGACAAGTTCACTTTAATCCTTTAACCTTAACTTAAAAATAACAGTTTCAGTTTTACCATATCCAAATGATCAAAAACCCAAAAGGTCCTGAAATGATCCTAAATTATTAAATAATTAAATTATTAAACCCTAAACCCCCCTTTATCTTGATACATTTCATGTGTCAAGATACTATACAAAACTTAAAAATGCTCAGTTTTCCCCACTCATGATCCAATTCTATGTCATAAAAATAAACTTAAAACAGAACAGTTATCAGTCATGTGTTTCTTCAATTAATGATAACTGAGTTACATCAAAAATATTTCCCCTTTAGCATTTGGCATTCTCCCAACAATATACTATAATCCCATAATCTAACCCCAGTCAACAAAACAAAACAGAAATTTTCTCTGGTAAAGGCAAATTGTTTGTCCACATTTATTCATCCTCACATTCACTCACACATTCACTCCATATTTTTGCTAATAGTGGAGCTTCCCGCGTCAGATTCTCCACCCTCAGCAAAATGAGCTCAGTCATTTTTTATTTTCCATAAGAAAATATTTCTTTATGCTTTTGGACTGGATTGACTCGCATAAAATCCTTTTTACAGGGACTTACGACCTGAATTGTCCCCAGGTAGCTTTCTCCTCAGCCAATTGAAATCTGGAAAGCCCCCTTATATTTGCTCTCCCCGAGAATTTTCAGCGCTGTTGCAGGCCTGCTTAAAACAAAAATGGAAAAAATAGAGCTGATTGTTAGCTCATAAAAACAAAACAAAATCACCCGACAGGTTTTCTTTAAGTGCACTGTTACAAAATAATGGGCCCCTCCCAGACATGTCCATGTTTCCTAAAACTCCCTCTATTAAAAACAAAAACACCAACCCAAACCTAACTGACAAAATCAACCCATCACCACAACAACCTCAACAACCTTAAACACACAAGTCTTGCCACCACATAATTTCACCTCCTCAATACACCGAAAGTCTCATTAAAACCACACAATTTGCACACAAAAATCACCCCCTTATGCTCTGTAACATACTTACATTCAGCATAAAACCCCCTTACAACAACATATCACTAAACTATAAATTTCCTACCCAAATCTGCACTTCTCGTCTCTGCTATGCTTCCTCTTCCTGAAAGTCACAGTCACACACACACTCAGGAAGTTCCTTCGTCACCACTCACTCCAGCTAATTTGCATACTGAGTCATCTCTCACAAAGCTGTAACAACAGAAACATATGTTTAAACATTCCCAACTCATTAAATCATTTTATTTCTTTCTACAGTGATCACTGGTTTTGATCACTCAGTACGAGAGCTTGTGTATGTGAATTTGCATATGTTGCTTTTGCAGTGTGTCAGACTCCTGCACAATTCTCCACTTAAGCCGTCAGTTTCTTTCCCAAATCTGCTAACCCAAATTCTAGGTTCCCACCTTATTAACACCATTCCTGCTCCTTAGCCAGAAGTTAGGGCCCACTTGTCATGTTTATGGAGACATGGCGCTGTGAACAATTCAACCAGAAACTTGCCTTGGCATGTCCAGTCAAGTTAACCTACAGGTTTCTTCCGACCGCTGCATGTGGAGATTGATCCAGGTCTGTTTAGCCCCTAAAGAAACACAACTGAGACATTTTCATTATTATCATAAGTACTTAAACTACCCGTTTCCCTTTCTCTGGTCAGAAATCCCAACTTATGTCATGTATATACGTGTAAGCAGGTCTTCATTGCTTTTCCTATGTATTTTGTTAATGTTCAGTGAGTGTAAGCTGCTTTCTTCATTGCCTCTATATGTTATAGTCAGGTTTAATTCATGCATCTTTTCCCTGATTTCTTAATTCAAAACTATCTCACTTCTGATTCTTTCCAGAAAAAATTTCACATGTAACACTTTGTCTATGTATGTTTTCTATTCTTGTTTACCTCTTTGTTTGTGACGGTGGACATCTCTAAACCATCATGAGTTCAAGCTTCACTTTCAGTCCAATTACACCCTGTATTCTCACAGTCGAACTCGTCCGGCTTCGCCTCTCACTGGTCCCTGTCCTCTTCTCTCAGTATCCTTTTGTTGTCTTGAATTCCAGCAAACACAGTCTGTTTCTTCTCTGTTTCTCTTCAGTATTTTCCTTTTGGATCAAGTCCCAGCCTGGCAAAATACCACATTCAGTGCCTTTAAACAGTCATGTCACACTGTTCTTACCAGCCTGCTGTCCACCGTGCATGGTTCATCACGTGGTTTCTTCTTTTCTGTTGATCCTCTCAGTCATCTCTTTCAAGATTACTCCAAGCATGGCAAATCTGACAATCAATGTCCAGTGCTTTCCACAGCTCATTATCCCACTGTTCAACTGCCCAGCCTGTAATTTACAGTACATGTTTCCACCTCGTGGTTCCTTACATGCTGCTGCTGGTGTCGTCAGTGTGGTTTCCGTTGCACTGTCTTTTGCCTGCTATTAATTCTTCTCAAGTCCACGATGTTCTGTCGGTCTTCATCAGGAGATTAACTGTCCTTTGAGCTTCTTCTCAGGATGGGGACAAGTGCGAGGTCAAGCTGTAAAATTTTAAGCCAAAATCTGGCCTGTTTTCTCCCAATTATGCTACTCTAGTGGTTTTAGCGCCGTACTCAAAATTCCAGGTTGAGAGAAGTCCACCTTTATTTATCTGTAATCTGTGTTGACACACTAAAACATACAATTAATATCCTTTTCATTTCTTTTCTCAAAACCTCCATTCGCTTTATCTGCCTAGAGTTTAACTCATCTATTTCTCTCTCTGGGTGCTCACTCGTCACCTTATATGGGCATGCAAACTTCCTGTCACCCACACCATTTCCTGTTACACACACACAGCACGCAGCTGCTCTGCTGTTTCTCCAGGCTAATCAAACTTATTTTGTATTTACAATCTACAAACCCTCTGTAATTCTACTAACTTTTGATCTAAAATGTAGCATCATTCACACAATGATTTCATAATCCTCTCACACACACACCTTTTAAATAAACTAAACTCTTATAACATCACTCATGCATCTCTTAAATTAAAAACACTTTCAAACTTTAAAACATCCTACTTTACATCACACAAGAAATACCTCTCACACCTTTATTCATCATTCAAAACCTTCTAGTCACCGCATTCACACAAGAAATTGAAAAAATAAAACACACCAGCAACTATTGCTGGAGAGAAGTTACTACTGAAAGTAATATGTTAATCTTAAGTATACACAGTGCACTCAATATATTTATATATCTACATCCAACTTCAGTCAATTACTATACATCCCCTACGGCAACTCAAAACTTTATTTATAGTCCTCTAATAAACATAAATGGCATTTTAAACACACACTCAACAATGTTTGCAGCAGTATTTGTAAAACCAACTGTGGCTTAAACAGTTCACTGCTTACTCATTTGCATTAGTAAGCATGTTCTGATTTTATCTGTTTTGATTGTTTGTTTGTTAATTAGTTAGTCAGTTTATTTGCTTGTTTTAATCAATTTTAAATCATGCTTTTTATTTGTTCTTGTTTCTAATGTCTCTGTAAAGCACTTTGAATCACCTTGTTGTTGAATTGTGCTATACAAATAAACTTGCCTTGCCTTGCCTTGCCTTGCATTTTCACACTCACACACACACATCTAAAAATAGCAGCAGGCAGTCAGTGCATTACTGACTCGACACACAGAGATCTCTCACACCAAATTTTCTTATTCTATATTACAACGACGTCTTATATTTACAACCACTGTCAGATCTGTCAGCTTTAGCGCCTAAACAATTTCGACAAATTTAAAATAACCGCCCAGCGGATAAACTCCCTGAGTTTTTTGCAACCAATTAACCAGTATCAAGACTTTAACTGTTTCTGGCCTCATCTCTAAAATCCCTAACTCAATTTAAAAGCGTCAACCAACCCAAACTTTGCCTGAAGCTCTATTTTTTGGCGTTTCCCAGCCAAGGCTTACCCTGAAGTGTTAAGTTAAAGTTACACGCCTGAAGTCCAACTTCTCCTGTCCAAAAAAGCGCAGGTACCGTTCCAAACGGTAAGGAGACTAACTCCTAGCTTCATTCCAGGATGCCCTGTACCCCACAGTTAAGCCAAACTGAACTAACCCTGTTCGCCGACAGGTCAATGTCGCGCGTCCACGACAAGGAGGGAGCATAACCTCCGGGCTCTGCGCTTCCTAGCAGACTCGAACTGCCGTTCTAGAATAATTTATAATACTTTGAAACAACAATCAACACCCAAAACAAGTGTATAACTGAGGCAGATCGACCCTGATGGACAATGGGGACTCTAACCCACAAATTGACCAACAAAGGTCTGACCTAATGACCAACCGGGACTTTAACCCACAAAATGACCAAATTTCCTACCAAACTACTTGAGACTCTAACTCAATTTCTTTGGGACTTCAACCCAGTATTTAAACTTTTCCTGGCAGACTCTAACTGCTTTAGCAGACTTTACTGCTTTCATTTCTTCTTAGCAGAACTCTAACTGCTTTAGCAGACTTTACTGCTTTCATTTCTTCTTAGCAGAACTCTAACTGCTTTAACTCATGAAATTTTCATCAAAATCAAAACAGACATCCACCAGTAATTTCAGTGAGTAGACTTAAATCTTATCATGTCCAATTTGGCACACTTTGGAAATAATTCAACAGGTAGTGCCTTACCTTTTGGATAAGCCGGCTTATGCCCACTCACTTCGACCACTGGAATTCATGTCTGCCCGTCAGACCACCTCAGAGACCACCAAATTTCTCCATCTAAACCTCCAATCCTCCCTCCTCAACCACCGGACGAGCCCCCAAATGTTAAGGTTCAAAATTGAGGAAGGAGAGTACAAACCAGCCTTGGTCCAGAAGATCTTGGTCAAACAATGATTTTAATGAATACACGCGTGGGAAGACACTCTGTACGCAGACAGCCAGTAGTCCTCGACTTAATCAAAGCATGAACAGATATTTTATAGCATCAGGGTTTGATTTACTGACGCCCCTTCATGCGTCACAGATACATTTTATACATAGATCAGACTTTTAACCCAGAAGATCATCTTCTATTTTCATGGCTGGTACTTTCCGTTATCTTAAAGTGAATTGTTCCTCTTTCTTGTCGAGACATAACTGATCTCTCCTCTAAATAAGTCTAACTAATATGTGTGTATGTGTTGACCTCACATGCTCTTTGTGTCACCTCTTCACCTCCTACTGTCTGTGTCTCGTCCTCAAATGCTCCTCAAAATAACCTGCACTTAGACTCTGCTTTCGGTTTCAGTTCTGCAAAAGGCACACTCTGCAAACCTGCAACTTCCTGTCAGCCTGCAACTTAGTCTTTCTGAAAGACACACTGTTCAACCCCTGAATGCAATATAAACTCCAGATTATATTATTAATGCAATGGTAATGATGACAATTATTTAGCAATAGCAGTAAAATAATTTCCCTGCTCCACAGTTCATTCATAAATATTCTGTTCCAGCTGCTGGAGGACAACATCATCACTTTTGTGAAGAACGAGCTGAAGAAGATCCAGAAGGTTCTGAGTCCAGATTACCCAGAATGCTTAGAGAGTCAGAGGAGCAGCAGCAGAGAGGCATTTGTGAAGATCACAGTGGACTTCCTGAGGAGAATGAAGCAGGAGGAGCTGGCTGACCGTCTGCAGAGCAGTAAGAGGATTTCTGTAAAGATTTAAACTTTTGGATGAATGAACATTTTCCAGAGATGGAAGATGGAGCAACATGTTTTAAAGATTAGTTCTTTTTGGAATTGAGTGTTTATTTTTCTTCTCATTCAGAACTTCAAGCTGCAGTTTGTCACTGTAACCTTAAATCCACCCTGAAGAAGAAGTTCCAGTGTGTGTTTGAGGGCATCGCTAAAGCAGGAAACCCAACCCTCCTGAATCAGATCTACACAGAGCTCTACATCACAGAGGGAGGGACTGCAGAGGTCAATGATGAACATGAGGTCAGACAGATTGAAACAGCATCCAGGAAACCAGACAGACCAGAAACAACAATCAGACAAGAAGACATCTTTAAAGCCTCACCTGGAAGAGACGAACCAATCAGAACAGTGCTGACAAAGGGAGTGGCTGGCATTGGGAAAACAGTCTTAACACAGAAATACAGCCTGGACTGGGCTGAAGACGAAGCCAACCAGGACATCCAGTTCATATTTCCATTCACTTTCAGAGAGCTGAATGTGCTGAAAGAGGAAAAGTTCAGCTTGGTGGGACTTGTTCATCACTTCTTTACTGAAACCAAAGAAGCAGGAATCTGCAGCTTTGAAGACTTCCAGGTTGTGTTCATTTTTGATGGTCTGGATGAGTGTCGACTTCCTCTGGACTTCCACAAAACTACAATCCTAACTGACCCTAGAAAGTCCACCTCAGTGGATGTGCTGCTGATAAACCTCATCAGGGGGAAACTGCTTCCCTCTGCTCGCCTCTGGATAACCACACGACCTGCAGCAGCCAATCAGATCCCTCCTGACTGTGTTGGCATGGTGACAGAGGTCAGAGGGTTCACTGACCCACAGAAGGAGGAGTACTTCAGGAAGAGATTCAGAGATGAGGAGCAGGACAGCAGGATCATCTCCCACATCAAGAAAGCTCGAAGCCTCCACATCATGTGCCACATCCCAGTCTTCTGCTGGATCACTGCTACAGTTCTGGAGGATGTGCTGGAAACCAGAGAGGGAGGAGAGCTGCCCAAGACCCTGACTGAGATGTACATCCACTTCCTGGTGGTTCAGGCCAAAGTGAAGAAGGTCAAGTATGATGGAGGAGCTGAGACAGATCCACACTGGAATAAAAAGAACAGGAAGATGATTAAATCTCTGGGAAAACTGGCTTTTGATCAGCTGCAGAAAGGAAACCTGATCTTCTATGAACCAGACCTGACAGAGTGTGGCATCGATATCAGAGCAGCCTCAGTGTACTCAGGAGTGTTCACACAGATCTTTAAAGAGGAGAGAGGACTGTACCAGGACAAGGTGTTCTGCTTCATCCATCTGAGTGTTCAGGAGTTTCTGGCTGCTCTTCATGTCCATCTGACCTTCATCAACTCTGGAATCGATGTAATAGAAGAGGAACAAACAACAACCACCATATTTTCTAGAATATATAACATAACAAAACTAGATTTCCTTCACCAGAGTGCTGTGAACAAGGCCTTGCAGAGTCCAAATGGACACCTGGACTTGTTCCTCCGTTTCCTCCTGGGTCTTTCACTGCAGACCAATCAGACTCTCCTACGAGGTCTGCTGACACAGACAGGAAGTGGCTCACAGACCAATCAGGAAACAGTCAAGTACATCAAGGAGAAGCTCAATGAGAATCTGTCTGCAGAGAAAAGCATCAATCTGTTCCACTGTCTGAATGAACTGAATGATCGTTCTCTAGTGGAGGAGATCCAACAGTCCCTGAGATCAGGAAGTCTCTCCACAGATGAACTGTCTCCTGCTCAGTGGTCAGCTCTGGTCTTCATCTTACTGTCATCAGAAGAAGATCTGGATGTGTTTGACCTGAAGAAATACTCTGCTTCAGAGGAGGCTCTTCTGAGGCTGCTGCCAGTGGTCAAAGCCTCCAACAAAGCTCTGTGAGTACATTTGTACTCATGTCTTTACTTTTAACATCCAACTGTGTCAGTAATTTATTTCACCAGGCTTTGTCTTTTTATGAATTTGTAAATTTTTGGGATTTCTCCAGTACAACTGTGACCTCTTTGATGCCTCCAGAACTCGGTGAACTCGAGACACTGGATTCACCATAAACTCTGATCATCACTGCTGCTGTTATGTTATCAGTCTTTGTTTAAACACTTAGGCTGCATGTGCCTGATGTTGTGATACTTTATATTCACATGCATGCTCCTAGATACATTTCTACTGCAGGTCTATTTTTAGTCACAAATGTTGGTGAAACACTTGCTTTTACATGCATGGTGGGTCCTGCATTAAAGAAAGCATTTGAATTACTCAGTGAATCCTGGCAGCCAGAGAAACATCCTTAGTTCCACTTTAAACTAAACTCTGCTTCGGTCTTCCACAGTGTGTTTGTTGTTTCTTTGTTGTTGTTGGCCTGCTCTCTCCTCTCACTCCAATCTGGTTTCAGCAGATGTTTGTCCATCCCTGAACCTGCAGACTTGGGTGCAGCACCTCAGTTCATCTTCAGTCTGAAACCAGCTGTTGTAGCTATATCCCCTCAAGCACACCTTCCCTGGTTGCTATAAAATTTAATCTTGATTTAAAAGAAAGAACAAAATAACCTCAAGTCAGACTTGATGCCATTTGTTGGCAGCATGGTGCCTGTTTGTCTTTGATGATAAACTGCAGCACAGTCTAAAGCAAACCTTCTGACTTTATTGACTTTATGCATGTATATATTCTTCCTGTTCACCTTGGACACACAACAGCTCTCTGTTTGTTGTGATTGGATCTAGAACAGCCAACATATCCTAATCTAGATGATTTCTAAGGTGGTATCTGGGAGGAAAAGTTAAGAATCAGCTTGGATGGCCTGTACTGTATGATGGCCTTGGTTGCACCACATTGATGGCCATGCAGGGTGGTTCACTCCTTGTGCAAGAAGACCGAGGAGTGAGCCACCCTTGGTCAAAGCTTGGCCATTCAAGCTCACTGTTTTCCCCTTGTTGGTTGATGATAGTATTTTTTTTACCTGACTTATAGTCATCATTGTCTTCAAATTAACTCACACACTGCTGACTGCTGTAGCTTACCTGGCTGAGCAGGTGACCCATGCACTGAAGGTTAGAGTCGTGACTCCAGGGCCTGGTTTGAGTCTGCCCAAGACCATTTCCTGTGTGTTATTCTCCTCACTTCTCCCTCCCGTCCTGTCTTCTTTGTCCTATACAGTGAAGACAAAAGGCCTCAAGTTGTGAAAACTCTTCCCCTTCATCATCTTCCATCTCTCTCATCTAAAATCTCCAGTATTCTCTGAGTAGAGAATCTTTTCACAATCTTGAATGATAAGGATCCAAGTGGGTAAAGTTATTTATTTGTTGTGTTCCTATTTGCAGCTGGGATAGATTAAGAAAAACTCTCGGCTGCCCAAATTACATCCAGTTTAGAAGACAAACATTGAGTGAAGTGTTTGTTTCATCATCCTTCACAACTCATCAACCAGGTGTCACAAACTGCAGCAGGACAGTACAAAGCATGTCATACTGGATGGCTGCAACAACCAGAGTTTTACCTACCTTTGGTATTTCGTGACAGCATGAGCGTAATATTTACTGAACAGAGTCGTCTTCTGTAATCTTTTCAGATTCAGATTCACCATGAGCTTCTTCAAGATCTTATCCGTGCTGCGTTCAATGAGCCCATTTTGAGAAGTCACGACCCGTCCCATTGTTTCCGTCACAGCGGGCAGCCTTGTGGGGTTTTGAACAGCTGATTCCGCTTTCTTTAATCTTCAGTAAGCCAGGGCCAAGCCAGCTCAGATCAGCAAGAACCCTTTGCTGCTGTGAATGTCCGTGCTGCTATATTTCAGGATCAGGCTCTAAATGTACAAATGGATCTGAGAAGATTTCCAATCATGTTTCTACTAGATTTACAGTTTGTTTTCATGTCTTCTGACTCAGAAGGTGGAGCAGGTGGAGCTTACAAGGAGTAAGTGCTGATATAGAAGAAGAGTTGTGTTTTAATGAAGCTATTTAGTTAACCAATAATTGTATTGCATGTGTGGAGCAGGGAAATTATTTTACGGCTATTGTTAAAGAATCATCATCATTACCATTGCATTAATAATATAATCTGCAGCATTTATATTGCATTCAGAGGTTTAACAGTGTGTGTCTTTCAGAAAGATTAAAGTCACAGGCTGACAGGAAACTGCAGGCTTGCAGAGAGTTTGCAGAAGTGAAAGCAGAGTCTTAAGTTATTCTGAGGAGCGGTTTTGCATAACTATTTTTAAATCCCGGTAGCTCTGCAACCACGTAAGCTAGCGCAATCATTTTTTTTGCATATGAAACTGGAGGAGTTGTACTTACATCTTATGCCATCAGCTTGTCCTAGGTCACAGTTTCCTTCCACATATAGCTTTGCAAAAACTGCATAAAAATCACTTGCAGCAACAAAAACATGATATTCCAGAAACACGCTTTGCCGATCCGATCAGCTGTTTGTAAAACTTCCTACGTCCATCAGTGTGAACTATCACATGACCGCATGACCTGCCCGAAACCGGAAGTGACGTCATTTTGCGGAAATGTAGTTTTTTTTTTTTACCAACGTGGCCTCAAGAGCTTATATTTGTGTTTTTAAAAGTTATGTTTGACTTCATGACTTTCTGTGTCGTTTCTGGGATGCTTAGGACTCATATTGCACTGCTGGAAATAGTTTATTTTGATGCATATGCTGTTATTTTGCAAATTTGCACTATAATATTTATTTTCGTTTTTCCTGCAGTATATAAGAATTGGTGTATTTCAAAAATGAAAATATGAAGACACTTAAAATAAATTTCTTGTGGTGGGAAACTAGTTTGTGCAACTTTTTTGTATTTACAGTTTTGAGGGATAAGCCTCTTAAATTTCTCTAACTAGAAATATATGTTAAAAAAACAAAAACGATTTTCAATTTTTTTGTAGTTTATTGCACTTTTTTGCAATTTATGTAATTACAATGCACCTAATGCAGACATATTATTAAAGTTTGGGCTATAATGGTTGTATTGATGTATAGCAACTTGAAATGCTCCCAAAAATGGCTCCAAAGGATGTAAAAATATAATATAAGCTCTGGCGGACTTGGTTCTATGGTAGGTCTTAAAGGGTTAAGAAGGCCTTAAGATGGTTATGCATACAGTTATTATATTAACCTTGTATTCCAGGTGCAGTTATAACTATTTTATACACAATGCATATCCGTGCTTATTTTGAGTTGATGTTCAGTTCATTGAGGGTCTTAAGCTTCACTGGTGAGAGTGTCCAGATGATCCATGCTGAGGGAAAACTAGAACATAGAAGGATAACTGCAATGCATGCTTACAGTACATATAATCTAGGAATAGGCCTGCGCAGAGGCCCCAATGTTTCCAGCTTCTTGTTGCAAACCTGTTGCATTTTATTCTACTTGGTAACAGATGATCAGAGTCAATAATTAGCCTCAGAGACCCGGAGGGCTTAAGATTATTACCTTGTATGGAAGGTGTTATAGAAAAGAGAAGTTCTATGTCTGCTTATAGCTATTAAAATATGTACAAGATGTACTAGTAACTGTGACTAATGTCTGGAACCTATTCTAATCTGTCTGTGACGTATGAAGGGGCGTCATTAATTCAAACCCTGATGCCATAAAAATCTGTGTATGCTTTGATTAAGTTGAAGATCAATTCCTGTCTTCCCACGCGTGTATTCATTAAAATTATTGTTTGACCAAGATCTTCTGGACCATGGTTGTTTGTACTCTCCTTCCTCAATAAATGAACCTTAACACATGCTGGCATTAAAAATGTTTCATTTGACTGATTTAATTGTTTGTTTGTTTTCTTCCAGACTGAGTGGCTGTAACCTCTCAGAGAGAAGCTGTGATGCTCTGTCCTCAGTTCTCAACTCCCAGTCCTCTAGTCTGAAAGAGCTGGACCTGAGTAACAATGACCTGCGGGATTCAGGAGTGAAGCTTCTGTCTGCTGCACTGCAGAGTCCACATTGTACACTGGAAACTCTCAGGTCAGGATCCAAACATATCATTAAATGATATTATTGTACAAACAACCAAGCTTTATAGAATTGGCAGGTGAACTTTTCTTTATCTTTGGATTGCTTAGGAGATTCTTAATTACTGTCTGAACATTTTTTTACAGTCGCATATTTTGTTTTAATGGTCAAACAGAATTATTGTTCAGTTCAATGAGCAGGTAGCTGTGAGATTCATATTAATGAGGTATATTTGTATTAAAGATGACTAAACTTGAACAGTAGCTGTGAGTTACTTTGTTTACTCATGTGTGCTGATGTTGTGAGTAATTTAAAGCTGAAGTAAACTTGTAATGAGTTTAATAGAGTTTCTGAAGTAAGTGTACTTGGAGATATTTATGTGTTTTCTAAAGTCCAGGAGCAGGAGGCTGTGTGTAGCATAGAGGAACCCAGACCTCAGATTTGTCTCCTGGTTTCTGTTGCTGCTGTTACAGTTTCCCCTCATCGTTCCCTTCAACAGTCTCCTCACTGTAACAAATCAAAGTGTTACTTTATAGATTCACGTCTGAATGTTGCCATGTGCTATTAAAACTAAAAGCGATGTTTCATACACCCACGTGGTTCAGTCACACAGTAACTGATGGTAAATAATGTTTGTGTTGAGCACATCGTACAGGTCAGCTGCTCCACACAGATCTCAGGTTTACATGCTGGAACAGTTTGTGATCATGAAGGATAAACCTCACTTCCTCTTTGTTTCATACAGATGTGACATGAACAATAACACATTCATGAAATCCTTTTAGGAACACAAACACTATTGTAGCTGGAGAATATATTTGAATGTAGGATAATGTAGGGGATCATAAACAACAGTAATAACTAACCACCACCTCACCATTTGGGTTGGTAGCTGCATGTTGATTGATGAAGTCATTTTCTTCTTCCTCCATTTCTACCTTATTAACATCAGATTAAAAGCTGCACAGAGACAGGCACTGGACATGTTTAGCCTAGCTTAGTACAAGGACTGGACATGGGGGAAACGGCTCTCATCACTGGATCAAAACATGAAAACAAATCTGAAGTAAAGTTTTGTTGAAGTGAACTGTGGTGGTGCCCAATGTTCCCTCTAAGCTGCGCTCGTGCAACTGCGCGCTGCTGGCATGTCTCTGCACACAGAAAATCTGTGTTGCACACAAAAAAAAAAATCAAATCTCAATTGAAATTAAAATTAAAACTTTAACAATTCTGTTTTGCAGTGTTAGTCAGTGACTGGCTGCTCCCATATGGGATTAGAACGATGCCACCTTATCCCATAGTCCAGCCAATCACGCGATTCACATTCGTATATACGCAGCTAATCAACGTCGCTGACAGGCTATGACAGCGTCCTTATGTGCCAACACCGGTGTTATAGCGAGCAAAGTGGCTGATGATGAGGTGAAGCCACGTTAATGACAACGTGTACAACCATTGGAGATGTGAGCAGGACAGACGGAGCAACTGAGGGAAAAAGTGTGGACTTTATACCAGTTTTTAAATTGTGTTGATCGGCCACGTAAAACCAGAGTTATGATAAAATATCTGCAATGTTTGGTTTTCTTCCTGAATAGTATTGTTGTTTATAACAACGATAGTATTCAGTATTTATTGCAACAAACTTTGTTGTTTGCAAAACTCAGTTACTTTTTTGAACAACTATATAATTAATTGCCCAACATTGGTCATTATATCCTGTATTTTGCAGACAGAGTTACAGACTCTCTCCCAGACCACAGACTCATAATACAAGTCAGAGCTTTATAAAAATAGAAAAAATAAAGTTGTGTTTTCAAAATTGGAGTTCAAGTTATTTTTACTTCCAATAGTGTTAACATGCTACAGGTCATGAACAAGGTTGTTTTTAATTTTCATTGTAAGTGGGCTAAAACAGTTAATTAAAAGTAGTCTAACATAAATGTAAATGCTGTAATTTGATTACTTTAATAAACCATGTAACTTGGATGGATAAGATGCTGGCGTGACCACAGTGCACACGTCTGCTGTTGCTCACAGTGGTCCAAGGGACGCTCAGGGAGTTTGTGTGTTTGCTCAGACACATGAAACATTAGAGGGAACATTGGCGGTGACTGGCAGGGAAAAGGGGAATGATAAGACTTACTGTAAATATAATTATGTATGTATTGAAAAAGGAACAACTAAAATGTTCCAGCTGAAAAAATGAAATCAGTTTCAGTTTATGAGCTCTGTTTGGTTTTCTTTTACAATTCCAACCTTTTATTTTGAAATGAGCTGCTCGTTCCTGTTTAGAGTTGATGAGCTGATGTGGGTGAGAGGACTCAGGCAGCCTGACAGAGTTGATGTCCAGGGGCCCGTTCTTCGTACCTCGCTAAGTAAGTTAGCTGGATTAGATTGTTGACGATTTCGCGTGATCTTAGATCGTTCGGTTCCCCGAAGCTCATCCGGGACTTGCTGTCATAGCAACAGAGCCGTAAGCGTACTTTATGTAAACAGGATTAGATCGCGGCCACGCAGGTATGTCCGCTTCATTTATACGAAAGCAACAGCGATATTTTACCACTGTTTCACCATAAATAAATAACATCAATGTAACTAAAGATAATGCAGCACTTGATCCTTGTATTGATGTCACACAGATACATACAGGTCATTTCCTAAAAAAGGGAAATGTACTATTAACATTCTATTACATGTATGTGATTATTACAGATGTAATTCATATTTCAGAGTAGTAATTGTAAATTACTTCATGTAATCAAGATGAGAGACCACGGCTATAAAAGCGAAGGTGGATTTGGGAAGTCTGTCGCAGCCATGTCCTGTCCGTTTACGCGAGCCACCCATTGCGGAAGGTGCAAGATTGATAAGGAGAGTCCTCAGAATCCAGCGTATATTGCGGGATAGACAGGATCCTTTAGCTCAGTGCCACAGTGTACTCATTGAGAGATATCGATATTCCCGTGAGGGTATTATTCACTTAACCAACTTGTTGACGAGGGGGTGCAGGACCACCACCTGTCGTTGTTTGCTCTGCCCTTTTCTTGGTTGCTGTTATGAACAAACAAACAGATTATTTCAGGGTCTCTTTCCAAGAGACGAAAAGCAATATAAGAGATAAATATTACCATTCTGTAGAATATTCTTATATTCCACTTTTACTTGTTCCCATGTTCTAGTGGGTCCTGTTGTGGCTCTAATGTGAAAGGGGATATAATATAACATATTATAATATAATATAATGCCATGTAATATTGGATAATATAGTGTAATATAATACATCTACCCTACCGCCTACTGGTGTTGGCCAGAGGGGCCGATGGCGCGATATGGCAGCCTGGCTTCTGTCAGTCTGCCCCAGGGCAGCTGTGGCTACAACCGTAGCTGCTTCCACCAGTGTGTGAATGTGGGAGTGAATGAATAGTGGCATTGTAAAGCGCTTTGGGTGCCTTGGAAAGCGCTATATAAACCCAATCCATTATTATTATTATTATTATTAAATTACCTACGAGTTTAATTTGTCAGCAACTTTCTGTCAGCCCTCTCTCCTTGCTTTTGCAGCCTTTGCAGTGTTCCCTTGCGTTTTAATTAAACTCTGAAACTCCTGAAATCCCTCACTCATGAGTTCTTGCTCTGCTGCCGGAAAATACCGAGCGCGCTCCTTCGACATTTTCGCCGACCAATCAGCGGGTTGCCGATCAATGTTTCTACTATCGATGCGTAGCCCCTTTTACGACACCCAGTGATGTCACATTACTGCGTCCAGCTGTACTAATCGTCAACAGTAGGTGTGTTCGGGGAACCGGATTAGCGAGCTCACGGTTAGCGCGATGATTTGGTCTTGGATGTGTCATTTGATCTTGGATGTAGTGAGCGACGTACGAAGAACGGGCCCCAGGTCTTCCCTGCTTGTCCTGATATACATAAACATGAGTATCCTTGCAGGTCAGATCTTATCAGTCACACCTGTTAGTGCAGCTCTCCTCTAGATTGTAGTGCTTGTTAAACTAGGATGATTTTAGGAGCCTGGATCGCAGATCTAAGGGAAGATATGGCTTGGAAAGACTAAACCAACCTATTAGAGGTGTTCGCACTAACATAGATAAATACTCAGATTTACACCTTTAGTGTCTCACAAAGGGTTGAAAAGTGAATGTGCACAGAGAGGTTGGTGGTGAGACGGGCACTTCCAGCACTGTAGATGTGATCCAGCTCAGTGTTCATGGAAATAATCCGGAGAGCAGGATTCCTTGATGAATGTCACATCTTCTTAAAGTTATAATCCACAGGGAAAACTGTGAAACTGTCGATCTGATATCTACTCAGCCAATCAGGTGTTTACATGCCCTTCACTGATCTCCAGCCGCACCTTATTATCAGTTTCTCTCTCTTTTACATCTGAATTATCTTCACTTCACATTTCAGTTGACACGCTAATGTAGATGATGGTGGTGGTGGGTCTGGGTGTGAACCACGACTGTTGCACCCTTCTTCAGAGCCATGATCAGATCTTCATGGATGAAAATCTATTTCATGCTTAGCTAACAGCGTTTGTGCATCCCCGTATGCATTGTCAAATTTGATTTTCCTCTGTCTTAGCCACATGGGAGATCGTTTAAAATGAGGTTTTGATGTAATGCTGGTTTTTTCTCCTACAGTTGGTGCGGAAAGTTTAACGGAGGGGTCTAAAAGAGAGTTTTGTTGGTCTATTAATGGAGGTCTTTGTTCGGTGCATGCTTGTTTTGTAGTTTCATCATCAGGGATTATTAAAGCTGCTGCTAGTTGTTTTTTCTTTTCCTCTTTTTTTATTTTATTTTCAGTTCTCCTTTCAGTTTCAGTTTTCCATGCTTGGAAAAACCTATACTCTTCCTTACCTTTTAATTTCTTTTTTGGGTCTTTTGTTAATGTAATCTCTTGTTTTAGGGCAGCTCCCAGCTGGGTAACAGCTGAGGGGCTGCATTTCCCTTCCCAGTTACAGCTTTTTGTTTTTCGTGGATTTCTCCACCTATTTGCACTTAGTTGTCCGGCGCCTGGACATGTCTTTTCTAGCCACTGCTCGTCAGCAGTGAGTTTAATGGGCTGATTCCCCATTTTCACAGAACTGCAAAGCTTTCTCTAGCACGCTCGACTCAGGAATGGTTTACTGATACGGCCTTCGACTTCACCCTAACGGTGAAGCGGTATCAGTTTTATGAGATGAAACTCAACCTTTTTCCTTTGTCACCAGTACATGGGCTCTTGCAGGATGCACAAAAATGGAAGTAGTTCAGCAATTTATTGTGCTGTAAAATCAACTTACTTCCAGACACACTGCTGCTAGTTGTTTTTTCTTTTCCTCTTTTTTTATTTTATTTTCAGTTCTCCTTTCAGCTTCAGTTTTCCATGGACATTTGCGCGCTTTTACAATTTGTCACAAAGTAATTTCAGCTACTTCTAAAACTGGTCAAAACACAGTTCCTTTTAGCGAACTTAGACCTAATTTGTCACGAGATAATTTCAGCTATGTCTAAAACTGGTTGAAACATAGGTCTTTTTGGCGAACTTAAACCTAATTTGTCACGTTACTTTAGACCTTTGCGGCCGTCTTTATATACCAAATAGTGTTTCTCACCCCCGATGTCCCACTGACGGTTCGGATCACTAGACTGAATCCCAGCGCCATGGACCTGGTCACAGGCCCAGACTCGAATTCACACTCTGGGACTCTCTCCTCGTCTAAGAGGGCTGTGCACAGACTTCGGTGCCGGCTCCCCACGGCGTCAGGAATCAGTGCTGGATCCTGGAACAGAGTCACAGATAACAGTTCTGATATATTCTGCTCCGGCTCGGAGGACCAAGTAAATGTTAAGGAAAATGTTCTAAAACACTTTTTCAGTAAAGACTCAGAGAAGAGAAACACACAGAACTCTTGCTAGCAAGGGCAGCCTCCAGACTGAGAGACTCCAGTGAGAAACTGCCCCGGTCTTTATTTTATACTTCAGTGATGTGTGTGTGTGTGTGTGTGTGTCCTGCTGATCAAAGGGTCATATAACATAAAAGCACAAAAGGCAAACATCCTGGTCAGGAAGAGGGTAGTCTCACCCTAGATAACACGGTGAGGAAGTCCAGCAGTTAAAGCACTTAGACTAGAACAGACGTAGCTACGTTAATCCTACCATAAAACAATAAAACAAGGTAGGACCTCTCCCATGCTCCCAGGATGTGGGGGTGAACCAAACCTGCTAAAAATCACAAATCCTGTCACTACACAATTGATTATATGCCTCTAAATATACATGGTTGAATATTTCCTAATACAAATAACTACATGCAGTATTCTACCATATGCAAACTTATATCACTAAAAGATTATACTGACTACTAAATACAATTTTCCATTGACAATCAGACAGTAAAGGCTTCCAAAGACTGCTCACCTCTCAGACTTACTTAAAGATGCTGGTGCTGTCCACAGATCAGCTGACCTGCTGGGTCTCCATGATCAGCTTTGTTTCTTGGAGATAAAGGCTGAAGCCTTTAGAGCTTCAGTTCTCCAGAGCAGCAGCAGGATGTCTGAGGTCCGCAGAAACACAAAAACACAGCAGCTAAAAATATTTGTTCAAAGAAAACGAGGTGGGAGCTGCTGATTCCTGAGCTTTGATACTGGATTAGCTTCAGTAGTTATTCCAATCACTGCTGTAGGAGCTACATTTAGTCACAGCTGACTGTCTTCTTTGAACAATCACAATGACTACTGTTCTAAAAAACAAGCACACAAAGAACCAATGAGAGTGTAGAACATTATAAAGAGCTCCTGTGATGGTGGCAAAGAAATGAGCAGCAGACGGCCGTCTACATGTTGTAGTGGTTTACAGTCACCAGGGGGCGCCGTCACGGCCACGCAGTCAGTGGGCTGCTGTGCTTGTGCTGTTGTTGGTGAAGCTGAAGTGAAAGCGAATGTTAAAACAATGAAAAGTGTCCACTGCAGCCTCCATCTGAGCTTGTCATGTTCTTCTTCTTTGTACATTATTGTACTTTATTGAGCCCCGTGGGGAAATTGCTCTCTGCATTTAACCCATTCACTCAGTGAAGCAGTGGGCAGCCATTGGGCGCCCGGGGAGCAGTGTGTAGGGACGGTACCTTGCTCAGGGGTACCTCAGGGTAGCTGTTAAGGGGAATCGAACCCCCGACCTTCCGATCATGGGGCAACCACTCTACCTACTGAGCTATCCCTGCCCCCATCCTTCGTGTTTGTGCTGAACACTGCTGTCGCTCTCTTCCCTGTTCCCGCCCACTTTCTAACCAATCAGCATTGGAGCGTGCACAGCGTCGTCCAGTAATGTGTAAAAAAGAAACAAGGCCACAAAAACAAAATGTCCATCAAAAGCACAGGAGCACAGGGAACAGTTCACAACTCCTCAGGGGGCCGACCCGGAGGGTGACGGTCCAGAAATCCATAGTCTACTTGATCAGGGGGCCGGCCCGGAGGCTGACGGCACAGGAGTCCATGGTCGAACAGTTCTGGGGGCCGTCCGTGCAGACAACAACGGCAGCGACATGGAAACGGTTCAGGGGGCCGACCGTGCGGACGGCAACGGCGTAGAAACATTTCAGGGGGCCAACCGTGCGGATGGCAACGGCGTAGAAACAGTTCAGGGGGCCGACCGTGTGGACGGCAACGGCGTAGAAACAGTTCAGGGGGCCGACCGTGCGGACGGCAACGGCATAGAAACAGTTCAGGGGGCCGACCGTGCGGACGGCAACGGCGTAGAAACAGTTCAGGGGGCCGACCTCGACGGCGGTGACGTCCAGCTGGTGGCCTGGAGAGTGGCCGATGATTCCGAGGTGCAGAACGAGGCTTGGGCGGCGGCATAACAGCCGTAGGACCAGGCGACGCTGAAGCAGAGGCTGGACCAGGCGTAGCAGAGGCAGAGGCTGGACCAGGCGTAGAGCAGAGGCAGAGGCTGGACCAGGCGTAGAGCAGAGGCAGAGGCTGGACCAGGCGTAGAGCAGAGGCAGAGGCTGGACCAGGCGTAGAGCAGAGGCAGAGGCTGGACCAGGCGTAGCAGAGGCAGAGGCTGGACCAGGCGTAGCAGAGGCAGAGTCTGATGAAGACTCGGACGAGGCTGGGCCAGGCGTAGCAGAAGCAGAGGCTGGACCAGGCGTAGCAGAAGCAGACTCTGATGAAGACTCGGACGAGGCTGGACCAGGCGTAGCAGAAGCAGACTCTGATGAAGACTCGGACGAGGCTGGAACTGTCACGAGCGAGAATGCGGTGGACTCAAGAGCAGACTCAATTTGCTTAGAACTGTGTATAATTTATTGAAAAGAACAAAACGTGAACGGAACTGGGTTTAACAGAAACATATGCAGAAACTAAAGGAAATCCGTGGGCGGAGAAACCGGCGTAGAGCACGGGGAGACTTCTAATGGGAACTTCTGTAAACACAGGGGAGAGATGTTACTGAATGGGGAAAAAAACGAGTAAGGGACAAAGGTACGGAGTGCCAGTGAATGGTCTTGGGCTTACTTGGAGACCCTAGTTATTAGACGGGGAAAAGGCTGCCATGGGTGTATTCCAGAGAGGGTCAAGAGGTGGAGAATACAGACTGAAGGGCAGGCTGAGGAGAAGTGGAGTATATAATCCTCGGGTTCCGAGCTGATGGGAGAACAGGATGAAGACCAAAACAGCACTACTGGTGAGTGCGATGGGTGGAGAATCTGAAGAATACAGGAAACAAAAACATATTAACCCAAGGTCCAGACATACGGAGTCAGAGCTCAGAGGAGGCCGAGTTTACCACAGATGGTAGCAGGACGAACTGGCGAGGAGTGGCAGGCCGTGCTGGCTTAAAAACCCTCTAGGTGGAGCCCCGGAGATTGACAACAGGTGATGAGCTGGCCAACTCCACTCCCAGGGACAAATGACAGGAAACTGGACCACGCCTAACCAGACACTCCCACAGCACATGACAGGAACAGGCGTAGCAGAAGCAGACTCTGATGAAGACTCGGACGAGGCTGGACCAGGCGTAGCAGAAGCAGACTCTGATGAAGACTCGGACGAGGCTGGACCAGGCGTAGCAGAAGCAGAGGCTGGACCAGCCGATGACGAGGTGGCCACAGGTGGCGGCTGAACGGGCTCGTCGGGCCCTCCAGCAGAGACGGGAGGCTGAACGGGCCCCTCGGACCCCCCAGCGGAGACGGGAGGCTGAACGGGCCCCTCGGACCCCCAGCGGAGACGGGAGGCTGAACGGGCCCCTCGGACCCTCCAGCGGAGACAGGAGGCTGAACGGGCCCCTCGGGCCCTCCAGCTGACGAGGCATGAGGCTGGACGGGCTCCTCGGGCCTTTTTTTTATTTCACACGGCAAAACTTGACAACTTTATGATAAATGTACGACTTCAATGTGAAAAATTCATTTTTTTTCTCTTGTTTGTTTGAAGCTGCTTCCTGTTGGCTTCAGCTGTTTGGAGTTTCCATTTTCTAAACTTCTACATTCTGAACCTTCTTCAGCTCTGAACAGATGATGAAACACTGAATGATTTCAAGCTCACACTTTGTCTAATAAACTTACATCTTTCATTCTTCATACAGATTGTTTGGCTGTGGTTTGTCAGAGATCAGCTGTGATTATCTGGCAGCAGCGCTGAAGTCCAACCCCTCGTATCCCAGAGTGCTGGTCCTGAGTGTAGACTGCAACAACCTGCAGGATTCAGGAGTGAAGAAGCTGTGTGTTCTTCTGGAGAATCCACGATGTCGATTTGAAACTCTGAGGTCAGTCACATGTTTTAGTTGTGCTGAGATGAATATGATGTGAAAGTTGTGCTGACACTGTGGATCAGTAGGCCCACACACCTCTATACAGGAAGTCTGGTTCTACTCTTTGTAGAACTTCTGATCCCTGATCCTCTGAGTCTGACTCAGTAGATAATGCAGAGTTCTGAGCTGATGTGGGTGAGAGGACTCAGGCAGCCTGACAGAGTTGATGTCCAGGTCTTCCCTGCTTGTCCTGATACACATAAACATGAGTATCCTTGCAGGTCAGATCTCATCAGTCACACCTGTTAGTGCAGCTCTCCTCTAGATTGTAGTGGATGTAAAACTAGGATGATTTTAGGAGCCTGGACCGCAGATCTAAGGGAAGATATGACTTGGAAAGACTAAACCAACCTATTAGAGGTGTTCGCACTAACATAGATTAATACTCAGATTTACACCTTTAGTGTCTCACAAAGGGTTGAAAAGTGAATGTGCACAGAGAGGTTGGTGGTGAGACGGGCACTTCCAGCACTGTAGATGTGTTCCAGCTCAGTGTTCATGGAAATAATCTGGAGAGCAGGATTCCTTGATGAATGTTACATCTTCTTAAAGTTATAATCAACAGGGAAAACTGAAACTGTCGATCTGATATCTAGTCAACCAATCAGGTGTTTACATGCCCTTCACTGATCTCCAGCCCCACCTTATTATCAGTTTCAAATCAAATCAAGTCAAATCAAATCACTTTTATTGTCACATCACATGTGCAGGCACACTGGCACAGCACATGCGAGTGAAATTCTTGTGTGCGAGCCCCACAAGCAACAGAGATGTGCAAACACAACAACACAAACGAGCAAAATACAAGAATGGCTAATCTGAAACTAATAAATATATGTACAATATATAATAGTGTATGCATTTCTGGATGTGTATACTAAATATTTTCCTACGTGTGTGTGTGTGTGTGTGTGTGTGTATATACACATTTTTACAAATTAAATAGTAAAAAAATAATAATAAATATATAAAATATACAGAGTTGAATATGTGCAAAACAAGTGGCATTTATATACAGTGTGGAGTGCATAATGTTGAAGTTCCAGTAGTGAAGCTGAGGTGACTATGAAGTGTTCAGCAGTCTGATGGCCTGATGGAAAAAGCTGTCTCTCAGTCTGCTGGTACGGGACCGGATGCTGCAGAACCTCCTTCCTGATGGAAGCAGTCTGAACAGTTTATGGCTGGGGTGACTGGAGTCCTTGATGATCCTCCCCGCTTTCCTCAGGCACCGCTTCCTGTAGATGTCTTGGAGGGAGGGAAGCTCACCTCCAATTATCCGTTCAGAGCACCGCACTACTCGCTGGAGAGCTTTGCAGTTGTAGGCGGTGCTGTTGCCATACCAGGTGGTGATGCATCCAGTGAGGATGCTCTCAATGGCACAGTGATAGAAGGTCCTGAGGATGCGGGGGCTCATGCCGAATCTTTTCAGTCTCCTGAAAAAGAAGAGGCGCTGCTGCGCCTTCTTCACTGTTTTGTTTATGTGTACTGACCACGTAAGATCCTCAGCCAGATGTACACCAAGGAACCGGAAGCTGCTCACTCTCTCCACAGCAGCGCCGTTGATGGTGATGGGGGTGTGTACTTCTCTGCACCTCCGGAAGTCCACTATCAACTCCTTTGTCTTTGCGACGTTGAGGGTGAGATGGTTGTCTTGACACCAGTGGGTCAGGGCGCTGACCTCTTCCCTGTAAGCCGTCTCATCACCGTTGGTGATAAGACCCACCACTGTAGTGTCGTCCGCAAACTTCACAATGATGTTGGAGTTGCTAGTGGCTGTGCAGTCGTAGGTGTAGAGTGAGTATAGGAGAGGGCTCAGTACACACCCCTGTGGAGCACCAGTGTTCAGTGTGATGGGGGATGAGGTGATGCTGCCCAGTCTGACCACCTGGCGTCTGTCAGACAGGAAGCTAAGGATCCAGCTGCAGAGGGAGCTGCTCAGTCCTAGATCCTGCAGTTTCCTGTCCAGCTTCGAGGGAACGATGGTATTGAATGCTGAGCTGTAATCTACAAACAGCATTCTCACATACGTGTCTCTCTTCTCCAGGTGTGACAGGGCAGTATGTAGTGTCAGGGCTATGGCATCATCAGTGGACCTGTTGTGGCGGTATGCGAACTGTAGAGGGTCCAGTGAGTCGGGTAGTGCAGAGCAGATGAAGTCCCTGACCAGCTTCTCGAAGCATTTGCTCACGATGGGGGTCGGGCTACAGGTCGCCAGTCGTTCAATGAGGAGATGGTGGAGGATTTGGGTACAGGGACGATGGTGGCCATTTTGAAGCAGGCTGGGACTACAGACAGAGAGAGGGAAAGGTTGAAGATGTGTGTGAACACTCCAGCCAGCTGAGCCGCGCATGACTTGAGGACGCGGCCGGGAATCCCGTCCGGACCAGTAGCTTTGCGCGCGTTCACCTTCCTGAAGCACTTCCGCACATCCTCCTCAGACACAGTGTGCGCACTGACGTCATCCGCGGTGCGCACACTGTCCGGTCTCATGGTGTTTAGTCCCTGCCACATACTCCGAGGGTTGTCAAACTGTTGCTCCACCCTGTCCCTGTACTCACGTTTGGCTGCTTTGATCGTCTTCCGGAGTTGGTAATGTGCGTGTTTGTAGTCCGATGTGTTCGCGGAGGCAAAGGCGGTGTTCCGTGCCGCCAGTGCCGCGCGAACATCTCCGTTAATCCAGGGTTTTTGATTTGGGAAGGATTTAACTGTTCTGGATGGGACGACATCTTCCACGCATTTCCTGATAAATCCACAAACTGAGTCTGTGTACTCATCAATGTCTCTAGCGGCCACGTGAAACATTTCCCAGTCCGCGTGATCAAAACAGTCCCGCAGCGCAGACTCCGATTGGTCCGTCCAACAGTGCACCGCCCTCCGGGTTGGAGCTTCCTGTTTCAGCTTCTGCCTGTAGGCGGGCAGGAGCAGGATGGAGCAGTGATCTGATTGGCCGAATGGGGCGCGGGGGAGGGCTTTGTACGCATCCCGGAAAGAGGTGTAACAGTGGTCGAGTAGCCGGTTTCCACGTGTGTTAAAAAGGATGTGTTGATGGAGTTTTGGTGAGACTTTCTTCAGGTTTCCCTTATTAAAGTCTCCGGCTGTGATAAACGCTGCCTCTGGGTGTGCGGTTTCCTCACTGCTGATCGCGCTGTACAGTTCCCTGAGTGCACGGTCAGTGTCAGCTTGTGGGGGAATGTAAACAGCCGTAATAATCACTGCTGTAAATTCCCTCGGTAGCCAGAATGGCCGGCACTTAATCATCAGGTACTCCAGGTCCGGTGAGCAGAAGGATTTGACCGGGTGCACGTTCGCATAATCACACCAGCTGTTGTTGATCATGAAACATACACCACCGCCTCTGCTTTTCCCAGTAAGATCCTGTGACCTGTCCGCGCGGTGCACAGAGAACCACGGCAGTTGTATTGCGGAGTCCGGTACCTTGTCCGATAGCCAGGTTTCTGTGAGGCAGATTTCTCTCTCTTTTACATCTGAATTATCTTCACTTCACATTTCAGTCAGTTCAGATTTCATTAGTACGTTCACTTTAGCATAATCCATTTTAATCCAAACACCTTTCTCTTTAAACTCTGTTTGTCAGTCACAGTATATCCAGTACAATCCTCTTTTTCACTGCGTCACACACATTCAGAGATCGGAGTGTCCTGTGTGTGCTCTCATTCACTCACACTCACTCTCATATGGCTGAAGTCTGTTTGTACACAGGCTGTCAGCTGGCCTGAGTTAGGCCTGTCTCTAAAATCATTATTTTATTACTTTTATTCTGATTCATCAAAGCCAAACTCAAACATATTTATATTTACTGATTATGTTCTCATCAATAATTAACAGTCAGTACATTCAGATATGAATCATAATTCAGTGTTCAACATATTATCACAGATGGACTGCACGGGAGAGCTTCTTTATGAAGAAACTGTGAAAGTTTGTCCAACAGTGGGAAACATTTCAGAGAACATCTCAGAGAATATCTGTGAAGCAGAAACTAAACATAATAATAGAAGAAAAGCCAAATAATGATCCAAATCCTGTTCTGAGACTATCAGTGTAAAGGCTTCCAAAGACTGCTCACCTCTCAGACTTACTTAAAGATGCTGGTGCTGTCCACAGATCAGCTGACCTGCTGGGTCTCCATGATCAGCTTTGTTTCTTGGAGATAAAGGCTGAAGCCTTTAGAGCTTCAGTTCTCCAGAGCAGCAGGATGTCTGAGGTCCGCAGAAACACAAAAACACAGCAGCTAAAAATAGTTGTTCAAAGAAAACGAGGTGGGAGCTGCTGATTCCTGAGCTTTGATACTGGATTAGCTTCAGTAGTTATTCCAATCACTGCTGTAGGAGCTACATTTAGTCACAGCTGACTGTCTTCTTTGAACAATCACAATGACTACTGTTCTAAAAAACAAGCACACAAAGAACCAATGAGAGTGTAGAACATGATAAAGAGCTCCTGTGATGGTGGCAAAGAAATGAGGAGCAGATGGCCGTCTACATGTTGTAGTGGTTTACAGTCACCAGGGGGCGCTGTCACAGCCACGCAGTCAGTGGGCTGCTGTGCTTGTGCTGTTGTTGGTGAAGCTGAAGTGAAAGCGAATGTTAAAACAATGAAAAGTGTCCACTGCAGCCTCCATCTGAGCTTGTCATGTTCTTCTTCTTTGATCCTTCGTGTTTGTGCTGAACACTGCTGTCACTCTCTTCCCTGTTCCCGCCCACTTTCTAACCAATCAGCATTGGAGCGTGCACAGCGTCATCCACACTGAGCTTTGTTGTGAGCGCATGGACTCGTCTGCAGAACATTTGTATGGGCTCAAAATGTGGTCATAAATATTTTGTACTTGTTAATCAGGATTTGTATGTGTAAAAAGAATTTTTGTGTGCGTGAAAAAAATTTGTGTGTGTAAAAAAGATTTGTGTGTGTGTAAAAAAAGATTTGTGTGTGTGGACTTAGCCAAAAAAACCCTGCAAGTTACAAGTACGAATTTTGACCCTATTTTTCTTCCTTTCATCTGATTAGTCAATGTCATGTCAATCACAAATGTAACTATCCAATCAGAGAACAGATGGGTTTGGCTGTCGGAGGGGCACTTTTTTGACCTGACGTTCCCGTCACAAGTGTCTTCTAAGTGAAGCTACCAGGTTCAGGTCCAGCTCTGTTTATCTGGAGCTGCAGTAAATGATCCGTCCTCACAAAGCAACACAGACACCAGATATGCAAACACAGCATCATACAACATAACCAAGAGATCCAAAGAATTATCTCTGCATTTCTGTGGCTGATGCTGCTCGAACGAAGCTGGTTGAAACCTTGTTGTTCTGCACTTTGGGACTTGAAGAGGAAACTGAACCTCTGTGCAGAGGGTTCAACTCTAAGGATTCCTGTTCAGTTTTTTTTTTTTTATTTCACACGTATCGAGAAAACATCTTATTTTACTGTCACTATATATCATTCATAAAGCACCGTCATTATTTCATCGTTACTTCATTAGTCTGTATTACTTATCTTCAGTTTATCATGTATCATTTATCGTTTATTTCAGAGCACGTAGGATAAAACCCATTCTAGATGTAATACTCTATCATGTGGCGAAAGCACCAGCAGAAGCTGAACCTCCAGGCAGCCCAAGTCAGATAAGGACATTTAACTTTCTTTGGCCTAAACCCACAATTACACAGAGTACACACATTTAAGTCCACACTACACGCGCCTACATAGTCATGTAGGACACACACACACACTTATGGAGAACTGTGAGGGCGTCTCAGGACATGCTCCCTGTTTGACATACACACACAATAGACACGAATAGATATACACACCACACACACTGTTTTCTCTGAGTGCTGGACTGAGTGGAAACATCTGGAGGCCATATAAGGGGAACTTCCTGAGTTCTGAGAACTGACTGATAATTGTCATGTGACTTGACGTCATCATTGCAATAAAAACCTTGTGAAGAGATTGTTTGGGGGAGATCAGCTCTTAAAGGCTTGTGATGCTCATCTTCCCCATATGTACATATGTATAATAAAAATCACTATTTTGACATCTACTGAGGACCATGCAGTCGTTTGTCTCCTCCTCAAAAACTTGAACCTTGACAATTTGGTGCCGAAACCCGGTTTGAGGAGGAAACTAATGGAGCTTGGCTGAGGGTCTAGTGGTGTCAGACGGACAGCCGGGAGGTCCACTGAGTGATGGGCCCCGAAATAGGAGGTAAGCACCCCCTGTTCATTGATATCCAAAGGTGCTGAATTGGAAATTAAGATAAATTAAATGTTCACTCAGTGGAGCTTCTGTTCTGTCCGTGGTGATTTTGGGGTAATTAGTGTTAAAAGCAGGGAATATTGCCCTGACTAAGTGTATTGCTGGTTATTTTGGGAGTGAACTTTTGAGTTAAGAGGTTATGTGTTTAAGTCAATACGGTTTAAAGGGTTTAAAGTAAAGTTGACTGGGTGCCAGCCAGATCAACGGTAGCTGAGGGTATTTGGTTTGATTGATCAGCAGAAACGCGGTTTCGGGCATCAGGTAATTAATAGCTGAGGGTGGAGACCTCACTTTGATGCTTATAATACCTTGAGTAAATTTAATTAGGACGGGGGCGCGGCCCCTAGGAATGCAGTTGTATTCAGCGTTTTGGCAAACGCCACATACCTACGGACGCGTAGTTATGTTTAAGCCCGGAGTTAGCCTTCCGGCGGGGACTTGGGACGCCCGCTAAACAGGCTAGGCAATCTATGAGTGATGGCCTTATACTGCATTGTTTGATTGACAGGGTCGGGGACCCGGCTGTGACTATAACGTCGGGGACTTGTGAACTTTAAGTAAAGCCAAAAGCGTGATCTGGGATATTTCACGCGGCTGGTGGAGGTCCTGGTTTTGCCTGACGTGGAACAGTTATAAATTAATTAGGGCTTAGGAATCTGACCGCTCTCGGGAGGGCGTTCCCGAAGCGTGTATTGATCAGAAAGGGCGCGGCCCTGGGCTGAAAGATGCTTTTAAATTAGTGAAAAAGTTTAGGAACACCAGCAGAGAAATAGAGAAGATAAGCTGTTCTGGCATATGGTGTTTTCATACGTTTATACGGGCCCGTGTATGTAAATAGAATGTAAATTACCTGTGTGTAAATAAGTGTAAATTAGCTGTATAAACTGTCTTTTGAATTTCTCCTGTGTGGTTGCAGTGTTCTGAGTGTTGAAAAAAGGAAAGCGTCTCTCACTCTGTCTCAAGCAGCTGCAGAGAGGGGGGCTTGGTGAACCCCGCAGTCTGTGTGTGAGGAGAGACAGAGACAGAGAGGAGGGGGGGCGCATGTGCCCATTGAGTATTAAAGGAAGATAGGGGAAACTGTTTTTCTCTATTTGTTTAACTGTTCAACTGTTCAACCGGTACAGGGGTTCTGTTGAGGTGATAAGGAACCGTTGAACAACTGCTCTTGGTATACGGTGTCTTTTGTCATGTGATACAGGCCGGACTATATAAATAAAGTGTGAATCGGCTGTGTAAAGCGCTTACATTGATCATAACTGCGTGTGTTTGTGAAAATGATTTAATGCAATGAGTGTGTGACGATTGAGTAAACAGTGTGTGTGGTTTTATATATATATATTTTTTTTAAAAGAGAAGAGTAGAGAAACTGCGCTCTGTGTCGGAGAAAAAAGGTGGGGGCTGTGTGTGTGTGTGACAGGAAGTGTGCATGCCCATAGAAGGAAAGAGATGAGGTAAACTCTGGGCAGATAGAGAAGATAGAAGATAGAGAAGAAAAAAAAGGAAAAGTGTGTCTCTCTCTCTCTGTCTCAAGCAGCTGCAAGGAGGGGGGCTTGTAACCCCGCGTTGAGTGTGTGTATGAGGAGAGAAGGAGAGAGAGGGGGGCAGCGTATGTGTCCATTTAATATTGAAGAAAGTGCAAAGCTGTTTTTTCTCTGTTTCTTTAAGGTTGAATGGGCATGAAGTGAATGGAGGTTTTAAGAAAAGAAATGAAAATGATATTAATGCTATGTTTTAGTGTGTTAATACAGGTTACAGATGAATAAAGGTGGACTTCTCTCAACCTGGAATTTTGAGTACGGCGCCAAAACCAGTAGAGTAGTATAATTGGGAGAAAACAGGCCAGATTTTGGGCTTAAAATTTTACAGCTTGACCTGGCACTTGTCCCTGTTCTGAGAAGAAGCTCAAAGGACAATTAATCCCCTGATGAAGACCAATAGAACATCGTGACAACTTGAGAAGAATTTACAAGCAGCCAAAAGACAGTGCAACTGAACCGTTAACACTGAAACCAAAACTGACGGGACCAGCAGCATGTAAGGAACTACGAGATGGAGTTATATTGTGAGTTACAGGCTGGGCAGTTGAACAGTGGGAAAGCACTGGACACTGATTGTCAGATTTGCCATGCTTGGAGTAATCTTGAAAGAGACAACTGAAAGCATCAACAGAGAAGAAGAAACCACGTGATGAAAAATGCACGGTGGACTGCAGGCTGGTAAGAACAGTGTGACATGACACTGAATGTGATATTTTGCCAGGCTGGGACTTAATCCAGAAGGAAGATACTGAAGAGAAACGGAGAAGAAACGACTGTGTTTGTTGGTGAATTCAGGACAACAAAAGGACACTGAGAGAAGAGGACAGGACCAGTGAGAGGTGAAGCCGGACGAGTTTGACTGCAAGAATACAGGGTATAATTGGATTGAAACGAAAGCCTGAACTCATGATGGTGTTTAGAGATGTCCACCAGAAAACTAAAGAGGTAAACAAAAGAAGGTAAAATGAAGAGGGAAAATAACTGACAATTACATGAATGAATGGAAAACACACATACACAAAGTGTTATATGTGAAACTATTTCTGGAAAAAATTAGAAGTGAGATAGTTTTGAATTAAGAAATCAGTGAAACGATGCATGAATTAATCCTGATTATAACATATAGAGGCAATGAAGAAAGCAGCTTACACTCACTGAACATTAACAAAATACATAGGAACAGCAATGAAGACCTGCTTACACTTATACACATGACATAAGCTGGGATTTCTGACCAGAGAGAGGGAACCTGGTAGTTTAAGTGCTCATGAGAGTAATAAAATGTCTCAGTTGTGTTTCTTCAGGGGCGAAACAGACCTGGATCAATTCTCCACGTGCAGCAGTCGGAAGAAACCTATAGGTTAACTTGACTGGATATGTTAAGGCAAGTTTCTGGTTGAATTGTTCACAGCGCCATGTCTCCATAAACCTGACAAGTGGGCCCTAATTTCTGGCTGAGGACAAGGAATGCTGTTAATAAGGTGGAAACTTAAAATTTGGGTTAGCAAATTTGGGAAAGAAAACTGACGGCTTAAGTGGAGAAAATGTGCAGGAGTCTGACACACTGCAAAAACAACATATGCAAATTCACATACACAAACAGAAAATGCATTGACCTTACAAGGACAAGCTCATAAAGATTAATGCATAGACATTGATTAAACCTGGCTAAGAACACAAACATATGCAATGAAGAACAGCTTGCTGTTTGTATGAGTGATAGAATGGTGTGAATGTTTAATAAAATATTTGAGTATGTTGAATCTAGGTAAAAAGTTAAATTAACCCACATACACATGCAATGAAGAAACAGCTTACATACGTGTGCACGTACAAGCAAAGTTAAAGTAGCGACACTTAACATACACCGGTTTTAAAAGGATATAGTTTATCCACTACTGACAAATAAACTCTCTGGGTTGCAAGACCACAACATAACTTCGAAAGAAAAGTCACTGGTCTGACCATCCAGTGAGGACACGACAAATTTAGTGGTTAAAAGAGTCAAATTGGGACATGTTTTGTTGATTGCTTAATACAAATGATTACTGAATGACAGAAAATTCCTTTTTAGGTTTTTAAACATGATCTTAAGAAACACGTACCTGTGTTGTCCTGCCAACTTGGGGGGTTATGAGTTGATCATATGGTAAGAAAAAACAAAACAAAAGGGGGGGAGAGGAGGCCCCGTTGTTTCTCCCCTCTCTGAATAACATAGCCAACGCAACATCATTTTCCTGTTCGCCTGTTTTTGTTTTGTTTTTGCTTTTTCCTTTATGTTTGATTACTGGCTGCTTTGACGGCCCTGAAAGCCGAAGCTGACCTGAACTCCTCCTCTATGTTAAAGTGCATAAAGGGGGTGATTGTTGTGTGCAAATTGTGTGGTTTTAACGAGACTTTCGGTGTATTGAGGAGGTGAAATTATGTGAGTTGACCTGGGAGTGTCAGGATTGCTGTGCCAATATTGGTGTGTTTAAGATTGTTGAGGTTGTGGTGATAGGCTGATTTTGACAGCTAGGGTGGAATTGTTTTTGTTTTTTGACACACGGCAAAACTTGACAACTTTATGAGAAATGTACGACTTCAATGTGAAAAATTCATTTTTTTCTCTTGTTTGTTTGAAGCTGCTTCCTGTTGGCTTCAGCTGTTTGGAGTTTCCATTTTCTAAACTTCTACATTCTGAACCTTCTTCAGCTCTGAACAGATGATGAAACACTGAATGATTTCAAGCTCACACTTTGTCTAATAAACGTACATCTTTCATTCTTCATACAGATTGTTTGGCTGTGGTTTGTCAGAGATCAGCTGTGATTATCTGGCAGCAGCGCTGAAGTCCAACCCCTCGTATCCCAGAGTGCTGGACCTGAGTGTAGACTGCAACAACCTGCAGGATTCAGGAGTGAAGCAGCTGTGTGTTCTTCTGGAGAATTCACGATGTCGATTTGAAACTCTGAGGTCAGTCACATGTTTTAGTTGTGCTGAGATGAATATGATGTGAAAGTTGTGCTGACACTGTGGATCAGTAGGCCCACACACCTCTATACAGGAAGTCTGGTTCTACTCTTTGTAGAACTTCTGATCCCTGATCCTCTGAGTCTGACTCAGTAGATAATGCAGAGTTCTGAGCTGATGTGGGTGAGAGGACTCAGGCAGCCTGACAGAGTTGATGTCCAGGTCTTCCCTGCTTGTCCTGATACACATAAACATGAGTATCCTTGCAGGTCAGATCTCATCAGTCACACCTGTTAGTGCAGCTCTCCTCTAGATTGTAGTGGATGTAAAACTAGGATGATTTTAGGAGCCTGGACCGCAGATCTAAGGGAAGATATGACTTGGAAAGACTAAACCAACCTATTAGAGGTGTTTGCACTAACATAGATAAATACTCAGATTTACACCTTTAGTGTCTCACAAAGGGTTGAAAAGTGAATGTGCACAGAGAGGTTGGTGGTGAGACGGGCACTTCCAGCACTGTAGATGTGTTCCAGCTCAGTGTTCATGGAAATAATCCGGAGAGCAGGATTCCTTGATGAATGTCACATCTTCTTAAAGTTATAATCCACAGGGAAAACTGTGAAACTGTCGATCTGATATCTACTCAACCAATCAGGTGTTTACATGCCCTTCACTGATCTCCAGCCCCACCTTATTATCAGTTTCTCTCTCTTTTACATCTGAATTATCTTCACTTCACATTTCAGTCAGTTCAGATTTCATTAGCACGTTCACTTTAGCATAATCCATTTTAATCCAAACACCTTTCTCTTTAAACTCTGTTTGTCAGTCACAGTATATCCAGTACAATCCTCTTTTTCACTGCCTCACACACATTCAGAGATCAGAGTGTCCTGTGTGTGCTCTCATTCACTCACACTCACTCTCATATGGCTGAAGTCTGTTTGTACACAGGCTAATCTGGGACTCTCCACCATTTGACCCTAGAAATAAAGAAGCTTCTTGGATGAGAGGTGAAAGGCGAAACGTCTTCAAAAAACTTAAAGAAGTCCAGATGCCTTTTTTTCTAAGCTCTTTAGATAACTGCGAACCCTCACAAACGCCTCATCAGTGGGACTCTCAGAGCTACCAGCCCTTTGCTACAATCACAAAGCTCTTCATTGAAATCAATGATATCAAAGCTGGAATCAAGCTATAGCCATATACACTGGTAAAGACTTCTTATTTCGAAATAATATACTGAAGTGGCAATGCAGAAATTGAAAATAGGCGGACGTGCTACCTATGCTATTAGTAGAATGGACATTGGCCTGCTGGCTAAGGAAGGCCCTGTCTCACATAGAGGTGAGAGAGGCCCCCCTCGAAGCCCCCTCTTTTATTGGGGCTTACTTAGGATCATATCGGGGACCCCACAGTTGGAAGTCTTTTTTTTTTTCTTTTTTTTTTCTTTGACCAAATAAAGCTTATTTCTGTAGCTGTTGTTTTATACAGCGTTAATGTTAATATTAATGTTTGCTTATGTATGTTTAGGGAGTGGTCTGATGGTACATGTCGTTGTTACATTAATAATATTCAAATAGTAAGGGTATGCTTAAAGATAAGGTAAAAATCTTATCATATAATGTAAATGGCCTGTCGAATCCAATTAAACGTAATAAAATTTTAACTAAAATGAAGAAAGAACAAGTACAAATAGTGTATCTACAGGAAATCCATCTAGACTGTAAGGAGCATGAAAAACTGAAAAGAATGGGTTATACAACAGTTTTCTCCTCTTCCTATAAAACTGGACGAAGGAGAGGAGTGGCTATCCTGTTATCAAGCCAATTACTCTTTGAAAAAATATCCGAGATAAGTGATAAAGAGGGACGTTATATTTTGGTAAGGGGAAACATTGAGGGGAACCCAGTCACGTTGTTAAATATATATGCACCCCCTGGAAGCGATATTTCTTTCTTTAAGAAAATTATAGATGTGATGGTAACAGAGACAGTAGGTTTCCTAATTTGCGGAGGAGATTTAAATATACATCTACAACCAAAGCTAGATATTTCCAATAGAAAAGCACAGAATACTAAAACATTAATTAAGACTATAAATACATTGATGAAGGAGGTGGGACTAATTGATATATGGAGAGACTTGCATCCCTACCAAAGGGATTATACTTATTTTTCCTCACCGCACTCGTTATACACAAGAATAGATTATTTCATAACTTTTGGGAAAAATAAAGATAAAATAAACACTTGTGCAATTGGAGCAATAGAGTTAAGCGATCATGCACCAGTATACCTGTCTGTTGATTTAAACGTGCAACCAAAACTCAATAATTGGAAATTAAATTCAAGCTTACTGAATGATCCTCACTTTAAAGGACAAATTAAGAAAGAGATTCACTTCTATATGGAAACTAATGACAATGGTGAGGTGTCTCCTCCTATACTGTGGGATGCCTTAAAAGCTGTCCTGAGAGGGAAAATTATAGCAATATCCTCTTATAAGAAAAAGATGAGAAATAAGAAATTAGAAGAGCTACAAAATAAGAATTAGAGAAAAGGCATGAAAGAAAAACATCTCAGGATATATTGGAGGGAATTAGGAAAACAAGAAATGAAATAAATGATTTGACCACATATGAAATTAAAAAACAAAAGAATGTTTCTTAAACAAAGGTATTATGAGGGAGGATCAAAAGCAAAGAATGTATTAGCCTGGAAACTAAAAAAGAAAATAGCAGATAATACAGTTCACAAAATTAAACATTGTGAGATTATTCTGTTATCATATGTTACCTTATATATGTAATCAAAGTAGTTGAATTATGATACTGCTGTAGATCATATTATACCCATTAATATAGAGTGTGTGATCAGTATGTAGTTTTAATTTGCATTATACTTCTGACTTAAAAGAGTGTGAAAATCATTAGATCTATTGGATTGACCTGTATTACTCGACACTGTTGAATGTGTTACACTGTTTCTTGACATTTCATACTGCTGAATCATGAAGAGAATGTTGTGTGCAGAGGACCTTGTGCCGATAATAGAAGAGACAGACCACATTCCATACCCCCACCTTACAGAGAGCAGAAAGACAGGGAGCCGAGGTCATAACTTAGGCGCCGTAAGAGAGAAAGAATGTGAATGTTTAGGCTTTTACGACTAGGTGGGGGTCGCCAGATGCTATAAGAGGCTGAGTAACCCGTCACCATTTTGAGACATGCTGTGACCCTCTGCAGGCAGCTCTCCCGTCCGGACGTTCTTATGCTCTTAAGTGTTGAATTGTATGGAAATAAATGATTGTTGATTGAGCATTTATACACCGAGTATTGTCCTTCCTTCAGCCCAAAGATTAAAAGAATTGGGAGATTTTCAACAGCATCCAGTGACAAAACTAATAAAAAAATAAACCAATAGAAGTTCAGAGTGCATTTGAAACATTTTATAAGACTCTGTATGCTAATAACACAGAGAGTAGTATAGTTGAAATTAACAGTTTTTTAGATTCTCTTGATTTACCAGTACTGAATGAAGAACAGAATAAAACGTTGATTGAAGATATAACAGAAAAGGAATTAAGAATAGCAATAAGTAAAGTTAAAATAAATAAATCTCCAGGATCAGATGGATATACGGCAGAATGGTACAAGGAGCTAAAAGAAGAATTAATACCAGTGATGCGTCTAACAATGAATTGGATCCTAAAGAAGGCTCAAGTACCTTCTAGCTGGAAAGAAGCAATTATCTCTGCCATCCCAAAAGAAAACAAGGATAAATTAGAATGTGCGTCATATAGACCAATATCTGTTCTTAACCCTTTACAGCCGATCGGAGCGGGCACGCTCTGTTTTGCGTAACTATTTTTAAATCCTGGTAGCTCTGCAACCACGTAAGCTAGCGCAATAATTTTTTTTGCATATGAAACTGGAGGAGTTGTACTTACATCTTATGCCATCAGCTTGTCCTAAGTCACAGTTTCCTTCCACATATAGCTTTGCAAAAACTGCATAAAAATCACTTGCAGCAACAAAAACATGATATTCCAGAAACACGCTTCGCCGATCCGATCAGCTGTTCATAACACTTCCTACGTCCATCAGCGCGAACTATCACATGACCGCATGACCTGCCTGAAACCGGAAGTGACGTAATTTTGCGGAAATGTAGTTTTTTTTTACCATCGTGGCCTCATGAGCTTATACTTGTGTTTTTAAAAGTTATGTTTGACTTCATGACTTTCTGTGTCGTTTCTGGGATGCTTAGGACTCATATTGCACTGCTGGAAATAGTTTATTTTGATGCATATGCTGTTATTTTGCAAATTTGCACTATAATTATTTCCGTTTTTCCTGCAGTATATAAAAATTGGTGTATTTCAAAAATAAAAATATGAAGACACTTAAAATAAATTTCCTGTGGTGGGAAACTAGTTTGTGCAACTTTTTTGTATTTACAGTTTTGAGGGATAAGCCTCTTAAATTTCTCTAACAAGAAATATATGTTAAAAAAACAAAAACAATTTTCAATTTTTTTGTAGTTTATTGCACTTTTTTGCAATTTATGTAATTACTATGCACCTAATGCAGACATATTATTAAAGTTTGGGCTATAATGGTTGTATTGATGTATAGCAACTTGAAATGCTCCCAAAAATGGCTCCACAGCATGTAAAAATATAATATAAGCTCTGGCGGACTTGGTTCTATGGTAGGTCTTAAAGGGTTAATACAGATTACAAGCTGTTTACATCTATCATGGCTCGACGATTAGAAAAGTTCTTACCTAATCTAATTCATAATGATCAAACAGGTTTTATTCGAGAGCGCCAAATACAAGATAATGTACAACGGACATTACAAATTATTAATCATATTCAAAAGAATAAATAGAAGCAATGGTAATCAGTATCGATGCAGAAAAATCATTCGATTCAGTTAATTGGAACTTTCTTTACCGAGTCTTGCATACATTTGGCTTTCACGAAAATATAATTAAGACAATACAGGCACTTTATGATAACCCTATGGCAAGGATTAAAATTAATGGCTACCTATCAAATAGTATTAAGCTGCAAAGAGGAACAAGGCAGGGCTGTGCGTGCTCACCATTATTATTTGCGTTATATCTGGAACCATTGGCTCAATATATAAGTAAGACAAAATAAAGAAGTAGAAGGTATTAATATCCATGAAAAGGAGCATAAATTATCCTGCTATGCAGATGATATTTTAATATTTTTGGGTCAACCATCAAACTCTTTACCTAAATTAATGCAATCATTTGAATACTTTGGTCGACCATCTGGATATAGGGTTAATATGAGTAAAACACAATTGCTTAAGTACAACTATATTCCATCAGAAGAAATTAAAAATAAGTATCAATTAGCATGGCAAACAGAGTACTTTAAATATCTAGGAGTCATAATACCTAAGGATCTTACAGAACTATTAGAACGAAATTATTTACCAATACAGAAAAAAATTAAGGAAGATATAGCGAGATGGAATCTAATTCCATATTTAAGTTTATATTCGAGAATAGACTCAATTAAAATTAATATTCTTCCTAAATTATTATATTTATTTAAAACATTACCAATAGAAATTAACCAGAAACAGTTTAATAAATGGGATAAAATTTTGTCAAGATACATATGGCAAGGAAAAAGGCCCCGAATTAGATTTAAAACCCTACAACTTAACAAAGGAAAAGGGGGTGGGGCTTACCTTCTCTTAGGGAATATTATTGGGCAGCACAATTAAGGCCTATGATATGCTGATGTAATCCTTCATATGACGCTCAATGGAAAGTTATTGAGGAGAGTCTGACCTCCATCCCCATATAAGCTATTATAGCAGACAGAAGCTTGCAAAATTTAATAAAAACTATTGAAAATCCATGGATCAAGTTGACTTTTAAAATTTGGGAAACAGTAATAAAAGAATATAAACTAGAAGAGGATATAGCAGTTCTTAAGTGGTGTGCATATGACACACATTTTGCTCCAAATAAATTGGACACCAGATTCAAAGATTGGACATATAAAGGATTAACAGCTTTATGTATGGTAATGGAGGAAGGCAGACTAATTAGTTTTTGCTTTTGCATTAGATTTTGACTTTGTTAACTACTAGAAGACTAGAGGAAAAATTAGTTACATTAATGGAAACAAAAACACACTCCCTATATTTATTTATTTATTTATTTTTCCTTTGTCTTTTTCCTTATGTATTTTATATTTATGTTGTTTGTTGTTTCCTATTTTGCTTCTTTTTCTTTTCTTCTTCTTCTTTCATTCTTATTGTATGGATATTTTAGTTGTTTAAATATAGAAAAAAAGAAAAATATATATGTACTGAAAGATAGCTGAAGTTGATGGTATTGTATAGTGATTCTAAAATGTCAATAAAAAAAAAAGCTGGAATCCAATGAGTCCAAGTCTTCTGCTGATTCAGCATCACATTCATCTTTGCTCCTTGTTCTGCATCCCCACCATGGACTTCATTCCTTTCCAAGCCAGCCTTGAGTGTCCTTTATTCAGCTCATCCTCTGCTTTACTTTTACACCTGATTTTAGCTGCTTTTCTTCTCTCCCTCATAACAAGACAGCTTCTTCTGCCTGAGAACATGTTGGAGTGATTTACTAATCCAGGGCTGATTTTTGGGGAAAATAGTTCCCATTTCCAAAGTAATCCCCATTTTTCCCAGAATGAAATGTAAGTAGAAATAAATGATCTAAGTGAGAACATGAGCCTTTAAAAAGGCTCTTCTGAGGCTGCTGCCAGTGGTCAAAGCCTCCAACAAAGCTCTGTAAGTAAATATGTGATCATAGCTTTAGCTTTTAAATGTTTATTCTAGTTAACACAGATCAGGTGGAACAACTTGTGGAGCAGGGAAATTATTTTACTGCTATTGTTAAATAATAATCATCATCATTGCATTAATAATATAATCTGTAGTTTATATTGCATTCAGAGGTTTAAACAGTGTGTCTTTCAGAAAGACTAAGTTGCAGGCTGACAGGAAGTTGCAGAGAGTTTGCAGAAGTGAAAGCAGAAAGTTATTCTGAGGAGCAGGCTAGACGAGGCTATTTTAATTGCTAGGTTATTTAAAAGATTCTGTTATACTTTTATATTCTTTTATTAAGCTTTTAGTAGAGGTTCTTGATTAAAACATTTATTTAACAGATGATATATCCATAGTTTCAGTTCGATTATTACATATACGAGAGTGGTTTCTGTCTCTCTGTCTGGTTAGAGGTCAGGAGCTAGTCGCCGAGGTGAAACAGGGTGCAATTGTGTTTAGCACACAGACACAGACACACACACACTCAGTTAGAGAGAATCATTTATGGGGGAAAGTTTAATTATGTTTTGCTGGGGTTGCAAAGAGCAGTTTGTCGCAGAACTGCTGCTGAGGTGTCAAGATGACAAGCGAGCATCCGGCAGTGACAGGATGCACCTGTTATGAAGATGGAAGACGATGTTCTTTTTAAATTGTGTTAAAAGTCATCGTGGTTTTGATTTGACGTATGTATATATCCTGTCTGTGACGCATGAAGGGGGCGTCAGTAAATCAAACCCTGATGCTATAAAAATCTGTGTATGCTTTGATTAAGTCGGAGATCACTTGCTGTCTGCGTACAGAGTGTTCTTCCCACACGTGTGTATTCATTAAAATCATTGTTTGACCAAGATCTTCTGGACCATGGGTGGTTTGTACTCTCCTTCCTCAATTTTTGAACCTTAACATTTGGCATTCTCCCAACAATATACTATAATCCCATAATCTAACCCCAGTCAACAAAACAGAAATTTTCTCTGATAAAAGCAAATTGTTTGTCCACATTTATTCATCCCCACCTTCATCCAGTCACACACATTCACATGCAGTCACACCATATATTTGCTAATAGTGGAGCTTCCCGCGCAACTTCTCCACCCTCAGCAAAATGAGCTCATTCATTATTTATTTTCCATAGGAAAATATTTCTTTATGCTTTTGGACTGGATTGACTCGCTACAATCCTTTTAAACAAGGACTTACGACCTGATCAGTCCCCACAGGTAGCTTTCTCCTCAGCCAGTTGTAATCTGGAAAGCCCCCTTATATTTGCTCTTCCCGAGAATTTTCAGCGCCGGTTATTCACTGTTGCAGGCCTGCTTAAAACAAAAATGAGAAAAAATAGAGCTGATTATTTGCTCATGAGAACACAAAACAAAATCACCTGACAGGTTTTCTTTAAGTGCACTGTTACAAAATAATGGGCTCCTCAAACATGTCCATGTTTCCAAAAACTCCCTCTATTAAAAACAAAAACAACAACCCAAACCTAACTAACAGAATCAACCCATCACCACAACAACCTCAACAACCTTAAACACACAAGTCTTGCCACCACATAATTTCACCTCCTCAATACACCGAAAGTCTCATTAAAACCACACAATTTGCACACAAAAATCACCCCCTTTAACATACTTAAATTCAGCATAAGACCCCCTTACGACAACATATAATCACTAAACCATAAATTTCCTACCCCAATCTGCACTTCTCTTGTCTGCTATGCTTCCTCTTCTGAAAGCCTCAGTCACACACACACACAGGAAGCTCCTCCGTCACCACTCACTCCAGCTAATTTGCATACTGAGTCATCTCTCAATGAGTTGCCGTAACAACAGAAACATATGTTTAAACATTATCTCCTTATTAAATTATTTTATTTCTTTCTACAGTGATCACTGGTTTTGATCACTCAGTACGAGAGAGCACTCCTAAGTCACTCTTTTAAAACTACTTTAATCACTTTTTTTGTTTTCATAACTCACTCCCTTTGTCATATAGCTTCTTTGAGTTATTCCTCAATTTCAAACTCAAATGTATTTTATTAAACATTCACACCATTCTATCATTCATACAAAATAGCAAGCTGTTCTTCATTGCATATGTTTGTGTTCTTAGCCAGGTTTAATCTGTGTCTATGCATTAATCTCCATGAGCTTGTCTTGTCTTCATAAGGTTAATGCATTTTCTGCTTGTGTATGTGAATTTGCATATGTTGCTTTTGCAGTGTGTCAGACTCCTGCACAATTCTCCACTTAAGCCGTCAGTTCTCTTTCCCAAATTTGCTAACCCAAATTTTAAGTTCCCACCGTATTAACAGCATTCCTGGTCCTCAGCCAGAAGTTAGGGCCCACTTGTCAGGTTTATGGAGACATGGCGCTGTGAACAATTCAACCAGAAACTTGCCTTGGCATGTCCAGTCAAGTTAACCTACAGGTTTCTTCCGACCGCTGCATGGGGAGAATTGATCCAGGTCTGTTTCGCCCCTAAAGAAACACAACTGAGACATTTTCATTATTATCATAAGTACTTAAACTACCCGTTTCCCTCTCTCTGGTCAGAAATCCCAACTTATGTCATGTATATACGTGTAAGCAGGTCTTCATTGCTTTTCCTATGTATGTTAATGTTCAGTGAGTGTAAGCTGCTTTCTTCATTGCCTCTGTATGTTATAATCAGGTTTAATTCATCCATCTTTTCCCTGATTTCTTAATTCAAAACTATCTCACTTCTGATTCTTTCCAGAAATAATTTCACATGTAACACTTTGTCTATGTGTGTTTTCTATTCTTGTTTACCTCTTTGTTTGTGACGGTGGACATCTCTAAACCATCATGAGTTCAGGCTTTCATTTCAATCCAATTACACCCTGTATTCTCACAGTCGAACTCGTCCGGCTTCACCTCTCTGTTTCTCTTCAGTATTTTCCTTTTGGATCAAGTCCCAGCCTGGCAAAATACCACATTCAGTGCCTTTAAACAGTCATGTCACACTGTTCTTACCAGCCTGCTGTTCACCGTCCATGTTTCATCACGTAGTTTCTTCTTTTCTGTTGATCCTTTCAGTCGTCTCTTTCAAGATTACTCCAAGCATGGCAAATCTGACAATCAATGTCCAGTGCTTTCCACAGCTCATTATGCCACTGTTCAACTGCCCAGCCTGTAATTTACAGTACATGTTGCATCGTGTGCTTTTCCATGCTGCTGCTGTTCCCGTCAGTTTTGGTTTCAGTGTTAACGATTCAGTTGCACTGTCTTTTGGCTGCTGTTAATTCTTGAAGTCCACGATGTTCTGTCGGTCTTCATCAGGAGATTAACTGTCCTTTGAGCTTCTTCTCAGGATGGGGACAAGTGCGAGGTCAAGCTGTAAAATTTTAAGCCAAAATCTGGCCTGTTTTCTCCCAATTTGCTAATCTACTGGTTTTTGCGCCGTACTCAAAATTCCAGGTTGAGAGAAGTCCACCTTTATTTATCTGTAATCTGTGTTGACACACTAAAACATACAATTAATATCCTTTTCATTTCTTTTCTCAAAACCTCCATTCGCTTTATCTGCCTAGAGTTTAACTCATCTGTTTCTCTCTCTGGGTGCTCACTCGTCACCATCACTTCCTTTTATGCGCATGTAACTTCCTGTCACACACACACAGCACGCAGCTTCTCAGAGCAGCTCAAGCTGCTTTTCTGTTTCTGCAGGCTAATCAAACTTATTTTACAATCTACAGACCCTCTGTAATTCTACTAACTTTTGATCTAAAATGTAGCATCATTCACACAATGATTTCATAATCCTCTCACACACACTGCCTTTTAAATAAACTAAACTCTTTGCATTTGTCAGTATTCACATCACAGCCTTCAGCGTGCTCACTTTCACTCCGTACCAGACGCGGAGATGGACATCTCCTTCACCTAACATAAACTAAATTACCATATCAACATACAATTACTGAAATTCAAACTCAAATACACCGTCTGTTTTAATAAAGTCAAAGAGTAAACGGGTGTACCAAGTTTATGTACTTATGTGTTTTTAAACTGAAAGAAAAGAAACTCAAACTCTTATAACATCACTCATGCATCTCTTAAATTAAAAACACTTTCAAACTTTAAAACATCCTACTTTACATCACCAAAGAAATACCTCTCACACCTTTATTCATCATTCAAAACCTTCTAGTCACCGCATTCACACACTTAAACTGTGACCAGAGTTGAGGAATATAACTCAAAACACACTTTCCTAAGAGTATTTTAGACATGCTTGTCATAATCAAAAACAGCAAGTAAAAAACAAACAAAAATTGAAACCTCCATTAATTCTCACCGCACACACAAGAAATTAAAAAAAATAAAACACACCAGCAACTATTGCTGGAGAGAAGTTACTACTGAAAGTAATATGTTAATCTTAAGTATACACAGTGCACTCAATATATTTATATATCTACATCCAAACTCAGTCAATTACTATACATCCCCTACGGCAACTCAAAACTTTATTTATAACCCTCTAATGAACATAAATGGCATCTTAAACACACCTTCAACAATGTTTGCAGCAGTATTTGTAAAACCAACTGTGGTTTAAACAGTTCACTGCTTACTAATTTGCATTTTCACACTCACACACACTCCGTCTAAAAATAGCAGCAAGCAGTCAGTGCATTGCTGACTCGACACACAGCCTCCTCTTACACCAAATATTTTATATTACAGCGACGTCTTATATTTACAACTGCACAGATTTTAGGCCTTTTAACACCTACCGAATTTCGACAAATTTAACATAACAGTCCAACCGATAAACTCCCTGAGTTTTTTGCGACCAATTAACCAGTATCTGTCCAACAGTTTCTGGCCTCATCTCTAAAATCCCTAACTCAATTTAAAAGCGTCAACCAACCCAAACTTTGCCTGAAGCTCTATTTTTGGCATTACACAGCCAAGGCTTTCCCCGAAGTTTTAAGTTAAAGTTACACGCCCGAAGTCCAACTTCTCCTGACCAAAAAAAGCGCAGACTACCGTTCCAAACGGTAAGGAGACTCTAACTCCTAGTGATTCTGGAGTGCCCCAAACTCCACAGTGACCAACTGACTATCCCTCTTCGAGGACAATGCCTAAGCGTCCTTGGCATTGGCAAGCGTTACCTCTGAGCACTGCGCTTCCTAGCAGACTCTAACTGCCGTCCTAGAATAATTTATAATACTTTGAAACAACAATCAACACCCAACACAAGTGTATGACTGAGGCAGATCTACCCTGATGGACAATAGGGACTCTAACCCACAAAATGACCAACAAAGGTCTGACCTAATGACCAACCGGGACTTAAACCCACTTAATGACCAAATTCCCTACCAAACTACTTGAGACTCTAACTCAATTTCTTTGGGACTTCAACCCAGTATTTAAACTTTTCCTAGCAGACTCTAACTGCTTTCATTTCTTCTAAGCAGACTCTAACTGCTTTCCTAGAATAATTTATAATACTTTGAAACAACAATCAAATAAAATATCAAAACTATTAAGTGGTCATCGGTACTCAGTTTGTTCAATACTGAATACAATGGAGCACAAATTGTCCACATTTCTGAAATATTTCTGGGTGTAACTGTCACCAAAGTGCAATTTAGACCTGGCCTGTGGTTGTTATCTAAGTGATAATCATCAATTCTACTAAAACAAATACAAAATAAAGAAATTTGACACATTCTGTTGATATCAAAAGCACACTGAACAATTCAGTGTTGTTTTACTGCTGTTCTCTCTTCACTTCTTCTCCTCTGATTCTCTCCACATGTTGCTCTGCATCAGTGCTCAGTTTCCTGACAAAACAAGATGAAATATTGCTAAATATAATAGTATCTCATTACACTTCAACATAAGTGTTTTATTTTTGTAATTGTTTATCTGTTATTTTTCAGACTGAGTCACTGTGACCTGTCAGAGAGAAGCTGTGAAGCTCTGGCCTCAGGTCTCAGCTCTCAGACCTCTAATCTGAGACAGCTGGACCTGAGTAACATTAACCTGAAGGATTCAGGCATGAAGCTTCTGTCTGAAGGACTGAAGAGTCCACGCTGTACACTGGAAACTCTCAGGTGAGATCAAGCATTTTTCTTTCATCAACTGACAGAATTAGCAGATTAATAATAAGGCAGTCCTCTAATAAGAGGAGAAGTGGAGGTGTTTTGAAGGGCAACGTACTCTTATGTTAACAAGACAGGAAGTAGTTCCTGGGAACTGCTTCCTTTGATATTGTCTAAGTAGAAACATGATGGTGAAACAGTGATGAGTTTGCAGAGGTGAATCCACAGCACACAACACAACAATGCTGTTGCGTGCTGAAAGCAGACTTCTCACAGATTCTGAGGCTGCAGGTTTCATCACTGTCCAACCAAAATTCACTGAACCAGCAGTAAATGAACGTCCAAAACGACGCTTCATGTTTAAAAACCAGATGATCAGGGGGATTTGTGTTTACATCTTTTTTGTGTGATCTGTTCACCTGTGTTTTAGCTGTTTGGTGGTTGTTGAGATGGTTTTGTGACCTTTTAGCTGAGATTCTGACGTTTCTGTAGATACCACACATGTCTAATTACTTTGTACAGCATGAATGGCCATAACGAGGTTTTTAACAGTAAGAAAAGTTGTAAAACTTCAGAAAATATAGTTAAAAGTCCAAAACCTTCTACGTCTGGTGGCTTGTGGTAAGGAGCAGATCAAACGAGTAAAGAATTACGTTATAATTATAAATGGCTTCAACAGCACATTCAGGTCTGTGAGACTCATTCAGACACTGAGCCGTGGCTCTGTGCTACATGCACATATTTCTGCATCTCTGCCATTCAGACACACTTTATATATAGTTTATTTTATGTAGTATTCAATACTGAACTGTACATTTAGTCTTTTTAAAGGCAGCAAGTTTTATTCAGTGTTTTCATAAAAGCCTTATTTTTATCCATTTACTGCTATTAGGAAGAACACGTGAGGTTTAAGACCTGGACCAGTTTGAAACCTTTTGTCCTCCACAATGGAAAATGGGTGGAAATAAAAATGGGTCTCACTTTAGCCAGCTCCTAATTTTATCAGTTCTACTCTCAGCGTCTCCTGTATATCTCCTGTATAAATGTTGCACTCAGCTTTGTGGTCTCCAATATCACTGAAATGCAGCCAGATGCTGCTCATTTTGCCTTTTCACTCTTTCCTGACACGCTTGCATTTCAATACAGCTCCCATTTCTCTGTGTACTGGTCTCTACCACTACCCTTGCTGTCTATGGGACATTTCCGTCCTCTTTCACATAATGGTATGATCCCAATCTGTCTCTTATAGTGTTTGGCCACATGGTTTGCTCATCAGAATAACATCTCAGCCGTGCTCACATTGATTATCAGCAAGCCTGAAAATTCATCAATATTTGACATATGAAATTATCTCAAGGGCTGGATTTGGCCCACGGGCCATATGTTTGACACCCCTGGTTTACACAGTTTGGTATTCAATGTACAAGTGAGTTAGCTCTCAGCTAACTAGCAGACAAGCTAACTGCTGGGACTGCGTCTTTCTAACAAGAGCGTCAGACACTCAGACTGGTTTCCTTTGTGGATGATGATGTGTTCTCACACTGATCCTTCATGCTGATGCTGCCATCCACCCACTGCTCCTGGTTTCCTCATCATCATCTCCATCAGCCCTCACAATACTCCACCTTCTTCAGCTTCATGTTCAGCAGCCTGGATGGACAGTAATTCTTTCCATGGGTTATGGTGGGACATTGAGAGCTGAAGTCAAACAGCAGTGAGAATGAAAGACTGATTCATTTCTATTTAGTCTTGTGATGTGCAGCTTTGTTCAGAGCATTAAGGCCCAGCAAAGATTACTGAGGTCATAGAGTCCCTGATGAAACCTGTGTGCTTATAGAAACTGAGACCAGATGAACCAGAATAGAAGGACATTAAAATGAAGTGTCAGCTACACAAAGGCAAAGCTATTCAGTTGTTGCTGTGAGTTATTTAAATGGAGGATGGAGTCAGACTTTAAGCTGCTGGACTCAGTCACTATATCCTGTTGTCCTCATAGAACCTGGACACACAGACTCACCTGTGACACAGTGACACACAGTGTGGGCTACACACACATTAGAAAGTGGATCAGTCACACTTGTGCAATCATTTGTTGTGCTGGGAAACCATGAACACTTTGAATCACATTAATGGCTTTGTTACAGCAACATTCAATCATGAGTTCAAAAGTAGTGCATTGTGTACTTATTTTAATAGTACTGCAGTATGAGAAGTGCAACATTCAGTGTGCAGAAACAGATCAGGTGCTTTCTAACAGCAGTGTTCCCTTTAACACAGCAGCAGTTCAAATATTTCTGTCAGTCTGAGCTGAAACATGAATCTAATCAAATATCAAATCAAAGTTCTTTGCCTCTGCCAGGACGTTAACATTTGATCTAGTTTTTTACAAAGTTCCCTCAGCGTCCAGAGCCACCAACATACCTTTGATCAACAGCAAGTGAACATTTATAAATGTGTGTTTGCAGAACAGGAAGCAGCAGAACTATTGTTCTGTTATCAGGCAGCAGCACAAACGCTCATCAGCTCATTTACTGTGCAGGACTTTGAGTGTGTGAAGTGTGTGTTTGTGCTGGATTTCCTTTGGAGAATCTCAGTCAGAAACCAGACAAAGAAAAACTCTTTCAACAGTCCAGGTTGAGTTGACAACATGAACTGCATTTATCTTCCTCTGACTGACATGTTCTTCCTCCTCTGCACCGAGCCAGCTGCTAAGACTCACAAGCTCATTGACATTTTCTGATGATAAAGAAACTCTCTTCTTCTGCACAATATGAGCAGCAACAGAGAAGAAGCTTTCACAGGTACAGATGTTGCAGCTGTGGCCAAGTACATGTGCTGCATGTTGGAGCAGCACTCTAATGGACAGGCCTCTGTACTGATGGTGGGCTCTGCTCTGTATCCACCACACTGTTCTCAGCTGAGTCTTCCTCCTGTTCACACTCTGATGAAGCACCAACAGGGCCAACTTCTTCTCTGGTGGCTCGGATGTTGTTGCTTCCACAGGTTTCCCTCCAACAACCCTCTGTTCCTTCAGTGAGTTCTCTCATGTCCTCTACATATTCATGCTGTATTTACACACACATACAGAGGCTGTTTGTCTCTCACACACAGACAGGACACTGAGAAATACATCATGTTAAATATACCTGCAGGCTTCCAGCTGTGCACTTTGTCCCTGTCAGCTGTGATTGCCATGGCAACCTTGGTGTTGTGCGCGATGCAGGGACGTGTTCAAAGGCAGACGTCTGGCAGCAGCATCATTTTTGATGCACTATCTGTACTGAGTGTGCTGACTTTATTTCAAATGTCCCACTGCTGTGCAACATGAATCACATGTTCTGCACGTTTCTGTAACTCCCAGGTAACCATGGTTACCCAGCCACGCCCAGTAGTCTCCAGAGAGACCAACAGCTGGTTCATGTTGTAACGCCGTGGCTTTCATAGTCTCTCCTTTTTCTACAGCTCATGTGTTCTTCTTGTGATGCTGCGTCTTGAGGCTCATACATGCCGTCATTTGTTGATCCTAAGAACGTTCCTCAGACCGACTTCTTCAACAACAGATAACTTTAGTTGTATCAACACTGCCTCCTGGAACAGTTTAAAATGAACATGTCAAAGATCTGTACCTGTCTCCATGTTTCTGTCCCCGCCCCTTTCTCTCTGTCCTGGGTCATGTGAGCGCTGCAGTAGTATTAGGCCCACCCTCAATGCTCCCATTGGCTGAGACGCATAATGACGCCCATTTCAAGCCAGCACTGATCAACATCCCTCCTGTGACCCATGGCTTTTATATTCAGAGCCAGTGAGCACTTTCACAATAATCATGATTTTAAAAACTGTGATTAAAATAATTGCTGACGTTAATCAGTTAATGAGTTAACGAGATAATAACAGGTTAAGTTGCCCTAATAATTAGACTTTGGTGACAAACTGATGTGATCTCCATGTTTCCTTTGTTGGACTGTGAGCGAGTGTCAGAACTGAATGTACTGAGTAACATGTAGAGTTTAAACATGTGTCAGTTCCAGTTTTAGAGCTCTAAAGTGCAGCTATCATGTTAGGAATATGTTAGGAATAGACAGGAACACTGAGCACACTGAGGTCAAATCTTTATTTTACCACTCGCTGCATTCTTGATGTTCATGAATTCAGCAGGTTCATGATTGTCTGCAGCATTAATCTCATATTTCCATTAAAAGTGTTGAATTTGACTGTTTGATGTTCTTTATGATCTCTGGCCCCAGTTCATCTGTAGGCTGAGCTCAGTCCATCCATTTAGTGAAATGATGTTTAAAGGTCTCCACAGATCCTGAAGCAGAAAGCCTGGGTTACAGAGAAATGATCATCACTGTGATGATACTCATCATCTCTGACTGGGATTTGAGGTCTTTTCAGTGCAGCAAAGAAATCCTGGCTATGTTGGACTGGGTGTGGCAGCAGCTCCCAGTTTGAGTTCAGGAGACAGACACCCTCTCTACTTTGAAGATCAGCTTCAAACTTTCCTTTTTGATAAAGCTTATAGTTCGAGCTGGATCAGGTGACCCTGAACCATCCCTTAGTTATGCTGCTATAGGCTCAGGCTGTTGGTGGACTTCCCATGATGCTCTGCTTTCTTCTCCCCTCTTTTCACTCCTGATGCTTTTATATGTCACTACCAGTGTTGGGGAGTAACGGAATACATGTACCGCCGTTAGGTATTTAAAATGCAAAACATGAGTAAATGTATTCCGTTACAGTTACCGTTTAAAAAGGTGGTATTCAGAATACAGTTACTTTGTTTTTGTTTTTTTTTGTTTTTTTTGTTTTTTTTGCCTGTCCCATTTGATTCTTTAGCCATCAGAATTGTTGTCTGAAGACCAACAAGGATACCCAATGGATTTACTTTGCCAAATGGATCTTCGTGGCATTGCCGTATTGGTCCATTTGGTCGATCTTTGTTTTTATTATTTATTATATTTTATTTTCAGATGTTACAGACGGGACAGACATCAGTGAGGGATAGGATAGGGAGAAAGAAAGAGGAAGGAAAGGAAAAACAGAAGGGGAGAGGGACAGTGAGAAAGGGGGGGAGAAAAAAAATAAAAATCTCCTGGATCACCTGTTGAGAGAAGAATAGAAGACAAAAAAAAACAAAGCAACATACTAAACACAACACCATCGCATTAATCTAGCTAAGTGTAAACAGCAGTAAATACTAAATATTCAATGTTGTTGTGCAGCACGCAGGACAGATGTGCTTCGAAGTAGTAGCCAAGAAAGGTGTAATTTAAGTCTACGAGCAGTGAACACCCGTGTGCATACCTGTTTGGATCAGCGTGCTTGTATTCCAAAGGTTTCTCCATGTAACGATCTGCTAGGGAGTGTGGGGGGGGGGGCCACAGCCCCGTCCTCCAGGGTATGAAGCAGGTATGGAGGAGATCAAAACTCCAGACATCCAGAGGCCCCCAGAACACAAGAGACCATGGAAAACCAACAGAGGGGCAGTCGCGCCACTGTCCCAGCAAGAGCTGAGGAGAGTCCCAGATGAGGGTTCACTCAGCAGCCGCGGAGCAGAAGCCAGGGGGAGTTGCAGTGACGCGCCCGTGAGCTCCGCCGGCAGCCAGCTGTGCCTGAGTGACCGAGCCCCAGGCCGAGAGGCCGGGGGCACCCCACCTCCGAAGTGGCCCGAGCGAGCCCCAGGCTCCAGGCCCCGATAAGCGGCCGCCAAGGAGTGAGCCGGTGTGTACCTGGACGCCCACCCCCAGACACAAAGAACCACCAACGCACCGACACCTGAGGGAGTCCGCTACCGGCAGGGGAAGTGGTGGTGGGTGGAGATAGGCCTCCAAACCTTGGAGGGCCTGAGGTGTCCCCAGAGAGGTGGTGTCTGATACCCAACCTGACATATAGACACAGACATACAGGCACACACAGACACAAACATCCATTCCCCCCCTCATGCTCTCATATGCACTCACTCCACACTCAACCAACGTGGAGACAGACATAAAGAGACGCTGTACACACGATCACACTCCCCAAGCGTACTCTACAAACCGGGTCTAGGTACCCTTGCCCCTGGAGGGGGGAACTGCACCCAGACCCAGGTGGTGTTACCCTTTTCCCTGCGGTGGGGAGAGGCAGACCACCCCGACTCCGTAGCAGCAGGGAGGCCTCACACTCCAGACTGCAGTCGGACGGCCAACTCCTCCTAGCCCTCCCGCTCCAGCAGGCCGCAGAGAATGGGGGTGGGAGAAGACTCCAAACCTCCCTCCACCCGCTCATTGTAGTGTTGATGCATGTGTGTTCTAAGGTGCAATTAAAACCCAGGAGGGCATGGAGCTACCTGCCAGAGAGCAGCAGGTAAGTGCATAGTCCCTCCTGATAGCCCTCAATGTCTAAGTGTATTTAAAATTGAGAGGTGGGCAACGACGCCAGGGGTGAGGTGTACACCCTGATGGTAATATGGACTCCGTGATTGTGCCCACCCCCAAGATCCTATATGTATGTGTAATGAGAGTGTGAATAATGTGAATGTCTAAGTTGTGGGATAAAATTGAGGCAGAGGCAGCCGGAAGGGGACGGGGGGGGGGGGGGGGGTAGCCTCCTCTGCACCCTGGTGACATACCCCTACTCCAAGGCCCTGCATGTGTGGGTGGTTGTGGTGGAGCGGGAAGAGGGAGGCAGCTGGAGATGGGGAGGGAAGGAAGGGAGGGGCAGGTAACCCCTCCCTGGGGCCAGCTCCCCCGCTGACCCCAGTAGGCACTCCCACACTCCGCGACCCGCCAGAGAAAGAGGGCCCAGGCCCATCCAGACCGGGGCCCAGTGCAGCAGCGCCTCCCGGCCCCACAGAGCCCGGGACAGTTCACCCAACCCCACCACAGAGAAAACTGCACCCACCCCACCATCCACTCATCTTCCAGACTACATAAGACAGTAAACGCCCAGGCTGAGATCTTCCTCCACCTCTCCTGTATCTCCCCCTCCTGCAGAGAGAGTCCCTGAAGAGAGGAAAGCTCCTGCAAAACATGAGTAACTGTATTCCGTTACAGTTACCGTTTAAAAAGGTGGTATTCAGAATACAGTTACTTTGTTGAAATAAATGGATTACACTGCGGTACTTTCCTGTTTCATATTGTGGCGGGTCAGGACTGTTTGGGTTTTGTTTGACAGCTACGTTCTGTTGTTCCAGGCGGCAGCGTTACGGTTGCCATGGTTACAGGGCGACGCTCTCTCTCTCTCTCTGCGACTGTGTGTTTCCTGGGTGAGAGAGCGCCTTTTCGTTGTTGTTGTTGTTGTTGTGCTAAGCTAACAGGCAGAATGCTACAAGCATAGCTCTAAAGAATGTAGCCTCATGGGCAGTGTAGTCCGTGCTGCAGGGAGAATGGACTGCCATACACGTTATGGGTCTGTGAGCGTGAGGAGGGAGAAAAAGGGGAGTGGAAAGGTACGAGTTGTCATCGAGGAAAAACGGGAGCTGGAAGCATGTAAATATAATAATAAGCACTTCAGCCAAGAGGAGTGCCCGACGAGTAAGCTATTAAGTCTCGACTGTACACCGTGTTCGTGTTTTCCTCCGAAACAATAAGTTCCGTTGGAGCAGTCTTTCAACGCCTCTCTCTGTCTCTCGCAAGAAAAGTTGACCCACACAACAAAGTAAAGCTATTTTTCGGCTACGAGCCGACAGGGACCCCGCCGTATTAGTCAGAGGTCCCTTTACTACAGTTCGGAGTCGCGGACCTTCAGTAATAGTAATAAATCACACAGCAATAGTACATTCACGTTGTTGTAAAAAGCATGATAATATATTAAGTAATCCAAAGTATTCAGAATACGTTACTGTCATTGAGTAACGTAACGGAATACGTTACAGAATACATTTTGGGGCATGTATTCTGTATTCTGTAATGGAATACATTTTAAAAGTAACCTTCCCAACACTGGTCACTACTGCATGTCCTTAACTTTTGTCTCTCTGTTTTGTTCTTGTCTCTCTGAGCTCATCTCTTCTCTTTCCCCTCACCCTGCAACCAGTCATGGTAGATGCTCCTCCTGGAGCCTGTTTTCACTGGGAGGATCTTTGTGTCAAAGGGAGTTCTTCTTCCCACCATCACCAAGTGCTGCTCACAGTGGAGGCGGTTACCTTACACTGTTAAACAGCTTCAGATGACTGTTGTTGTCTGTTGGGTATTGTCACTTATAAATAAAGTTACATTGAATGGATGTAAATGGATAGATGTTATTGTGACAAATAGAAAACAACTGTTGACAGACGGATTGTTGTTTTGTGTGTCTGCAGTCTGTCAGGCTGTCTGATCACAGAGGAAGGCTGTACTTCTCTGGTCTCAGCTCTGAGCTCCAACCCCTCCCATCTGAGAGAGCTGGACCTGAGCTACAATCATCCAGGTCCCTCAGGAATGAAGCTGCTGTCGGCTGGACTGAAGGATCCAGGCTGGAGACTGGACACTCTCAGGTATGGAGAGAATGTCTGATAGAGGAGAAAGAGCTGGAAACATTTCCTGTGTCTTTCACTCACTTCCTGTTTGTTTCCTGCAGATGACACATGAACAATCACACATGCAGGAATATTTTCAGGGACAGACACACTAGTCTAGCTGGATAGTTCATGGATATTTATGTGGGGGTCTCCAAGGAGTCTGTTTGCAGGAACATCTAGGTCACAGGTGTACCTGATATAGATACCAGTGTACCTAATAAAGTGTCAGCTAACATTTGGAAATGGAAGCTTAAATAATGACAAACTGTACATTCACAGCTGAATTCACAATAAATTTGTTCTCAAGTGCACATTTTTCTGTTATTGTTCTCAAACAACAGAATGAGAATGAAATATCGATTCTAACAGGGCCCATAAACAGCATTAGCTTAGCAGCATTAGCTTATCAGAGTTTCCATCATGGTCACACAAATCCTTAGCAGAGAAAAGTGGCCTACTTAGCAATAGCTGCTCAAGTTGTATAAAGAAAGGGAAAACAGTAATATTATTAGCTACTAATGGCAGTATACTTAGCATTAACTCCTCACATTGTTGTAATGTAAGGGAAAAGAATTAGCATTATCTAATAATGCTAATTCTTTTCCCTTACATTATATCAACATCATCTGCTTCTTAATTAGCAGATGATGTTGACCTTGGCCCACTGGAAAAGTTCAGAACTAAAGATTTAGGAGTGTTTCTCGATAGCTCTTTCTCATTTGAGAAACAAATAAATTCTGCTTTTAAAACCAGCTGTAAGGTTTGCTTAGAAATATTTACTCATATATGAGTTTTATAATCGATTGCATAATGATAGAGGTTCGATCCTTAGTAGTCTGTGAAGACTCTGTGTGCCTTCCAGAGTGCTCTGGCATGCACACACCACTTGGGGCCATGAGAGAGGTCGTACCCTCTCTTACTGATTTATGGTGTAGGAGGACACCTACTCTGTGTCTGGTTAAGTATAAGAGCCCTTTGTTAGGGGGACCGCTGGACTCTTAGCACCAGCTTTGGGGTCACAGGGTCACATCTGGAACACACACACACACACACACACACACACACACACACACACACACACACACACACACACTCTATGCACAGACTGGTACTCTTTGTTCATACCTGTGTAAGACGTCATAATGAACTTGTGCATATTCATGTAAGCTCAATAAAGAGCAGTGTTACGAGGGAGCAGACGAGAGCGACTTAGGTCAAGTGAAGGAACGGCGCTGTCACAGTTCTCTCCCTCATCAATTGTCTGGTTCCAGCGGTGGGTCTGTGCTAGACGACCCATCACCAGCTTTTTCTACTGGTTACCAGTACGTGGTAGAATCCACTTCCAGATCTGGTTGTCTTTAAATCTGTGAATGGATTGGCTCCATCTTATCTCTCTTTAACAAAAGAATCCAAGTGGAGCCCTCAGGTCTGCAGATAAGCAGCTTCTGACCAGAACTAGACGTAAAAACAGAGGTGAGCTTTATCGATGGCTGCAGCCAAACTCTGGAACAGTCGCCCTTCACATCAGGTCGTCACCAACACTGGACATTTTTAAAAGCCGGTTGGAAACACATTTGTACTCTGTAGCTTTCAATCCTGACCAGTCTTTATAGTCATTACTGTGTATGTTTCCTATTTTCTCTCTACTCTGTGCAGCACTTTGGCTCAAGCTGTTTTTAAATGTGCTGATAAATAAATGTAGATTTCTTTGAATAAAACAGTGGAGCCGAGCTTTGAGCTCAGTGTGTAACAGTGTGTGTGTGAGAGCCATGTAATGTCCATGTGTGCATGCTGACTGTGCTGCTCTGACCCCCCTCCTCCTTTCAGGGTGGAGCCTGCTGGAGTCCGATGGTTGACACCAGGTCTGAGGAAGTGTAAGTGTGTTTTTAATGGGATTCATGAAAACAAAGCAGCACACATTCAACCATCTTCATCATGTCAGGAGTCATCATCAAAGTGTCAATCAATGAACAGATGATGGATCAATAACTGCAGCTGGATTGTGTTTGTTCTCTCCATCAGATTCCTGTCAACTCACAATCGACACAAACACAGTGAACACAAAGCTCCAACTGTCTGACAACAACAGGAAGGTGACACAAGTGGAGGAGGTTCAGTCATATCCTGATCATCCAGACAGATTTGATGTTTATCAGCTGCTGTGTAGAAATGGTCTGACTGGTCGCTGTTACTGGGAGGTCGAGTGGAGAGGAAACGTTTGTATATCAGTGAGTTACAGAAGCATCAGAAGGAAAGGAGTCAGTTATGACTGTTGGTTTGGATGGAATGATCAGTCCTGGAGTCTGGAGTGTGATGAAGACGATGATGATGATCCCTTTACTGTCTGGCACAATAGCATAGGAACATCCATCTCCTCCTCCTCCTCCTCCTCTGTCTCTAACAGAGCAGCAGTGTATGTGGACTGTCCTGCTGGCACTCTGTCCTTCTACAGAGTCTCCTCTGACACTCTGATCCACCTCCACACCTTCAACACCACATTCACTCAAACTCTTTATCCTGGGTTTCTGTTCTTGTCTCGTGGTGCTTCAGTGTCCCTGTGCTGAGTGGAGTGTAAAGAGTGTCTCCTGTTACAGAAACACTCTGACTGTTGAACAGATAGTTCAGTCTGTACATGTCTGTCTCTTTCACTCACAAACACGTTTTCAGATTCATGGATTCAATCAGTTGATGTTTGAAACTCTTCTAAATGATTCCTTGTAAACTTCTTCCTCTTCAGTCACAAACAAACAGGAAGTGATGTCACATGTGTTCCTGTCCACACAGCAGAATGAGTCTATTGCTGACAGTGATGTACAAACAGAGTGAGCATTTCTGAGGCCCAAAATAAACTGAGTAGTTCACTGAATGAACAATGGACTGTGAGCTCAGTTCCTTCATCATTAGTATGGATTATATATGTATATGTATTATATTAGTATCATATATATCAGGTGCTGCTGCTTTCAGTCATTGTGCAAATGTGCTGTTTGTAAGCTTGTAAAGCTGCAGTCAGCTGAGACTGAAGAAGTCACCTGATCAGTGAGCAAACGTTTCTGAAAACGTCCAGATGAACAGAATCAACCTTTTGGGATCAGCCAGCAATGCAGCATCATTGTTGTTCAGCTTCAGAGGTTTGCAGGAATGAACTGATGACCAGAAACAGCTGCAAAGTCCAAGAAAATACCAGCTGGAGTTCAGCTGCATTTGAAGAAGTCAAAGAAAAGTAAGGATGGCAAAGGGCGACGTTTTCTTCCAAAGAGCTGCAAACATGGTCGACGCCTCATTAGAAGAATCATCTGGACATTTGTGAGGAACTCTAACCAAGAAAGCAACGTCACACAGATCCAACAGACAGTTTCCATGACTGCAAGTGTTGAGTGGAAAAATGCTACATTGCATTATTGCATCCTCTCACCACAGGAGGCGCTGTTGGCACCACTGATTGCTGATCAGCTGTTCTCTGATGATCTGATTGATACTGTGAATAACGGGACTCACTGAACTCTGTGACACAGTGAAGATTACAGAGTTTAACTTCAACATCTGACTGACGTCACACAGACAGAAGGATGAACCAGTGAGGCACAGAACACAGTTACTGGAGATACTGGATCAGCTCCATGTGAACCTCTGATGGAGAAGCTGCTGAGCCAGAGAAACATCAGGACATGACAGCAGCTGCACTTATCTAACAACATGTAGCAGAGCTGATCTATGTTAGAGGATCTATCACAGCAGCTGAAGCCAAAGTCCAACACTGGATACCAGCTGAGCCTGTGCTGAGTGTAGTGTTACAGGAAAAGGGCAGAAACACTGGTAGCTCCCAGTGATGCTGACTGGGGCACAGAGCTGAATGATGCAGCATCAGGACACTGTTTCAGTCTGACTGACAGAGAAACCTGTAGCTGTATCTACATGTGAGGCAGAGGCCACACAAGCAGCTTTCTATGTTTCACAGTGACTGAGATCTTCAGTGGGGGTGGACATGCTCCTGTACAGACCTCTGAGGAGAACCAAGGTGCAGTCAAAGAGTCCAGTCTGTCCTCACAGATGTGAACATGTGCTTTCATCAGGTCTGCTGTCAGCTAGCAGGCTCACATCAGAATCACTGTTCCTGAAAAACACAGTCTGTGTGACATCATCAGTCAGCTGATGGTCCCAGATCTGAATGGTTTCTGTCTCTACTGAGGAAGTCAGAGAATATCACTGAGGTGTGGATCAGGTCTGAGTGAGCTGTGGAGGGACAGCTTTAAACAGTCCACAGGTCTCACGTCCTGCTCAGTCTGGTAGCAGATACCTCGTATTGTTCCAGATGTGCTGACATCAGCAGCAGCACAGCTGTGTGATACCATGAATCTCAGTTATTGATCCAACACACAGTAAATACAAAGATCAGGATTTCTGAGAGTAATCATTATGAGTCTGAACACATGATCACTGAATGTTAGTCTCCACAATAATAAGCTAACACAAGCAAACACAGCTTTCAGCTCTTATTTTGAAACTGGCTTATTTAGAGAGCTGTGATGTGAGCGTGCCTGGCTCTGAGGCACTTGGGTCAGCCTCTGTTGTTTAGAAGTGTTACAGACTGTGAATGACACAGACCTGTCAGTTTCCATGTTTGTCTGTAACACAGCTCAGGGGCTCCATGCTGAACGCATCCATCCAGTGTTATTGATCCAGGACTGATACTGAAGGAAACGGTTTCCAGGGCCTAATCCGTGGATCGACTTCCTTCGAGGCGTGGACGTCTATCAGCAGAGAATGTACCTTCACCTATCAGCAGAGAATGTCCCTTAGTCTGTAACACAGTCAAATATATTCTCAGGTAATATTCAAGCATGCCATTCAGCGTGTTAGTACGAGCTCGGGAGCAGCTTGGGAGAACAAGAAAACAGAGACTGCTTCAGGTTGTCTTCCCAAATTGACTCAACTTTATTCACAAGTACAACAGTTTATATAGAGGGTAAAATTCATGAGACAGCAGATTATCAGTTTAAACCAGTACAGACCAAGATAAGGGAGCGTCTTCCTGCCCTTGGGTGAAGAAGCATCCTTTGTGTAGTTTATGTTAGATTATAATATTATTTTATGCCATGTTATACCCCTAATTAAAGATTGTGAATTATTATGTAGTTTTAGTTTGCATTATTCTCCTGAATTAGAAGAAGCTGATAACTATTGCATTAGTTAAACTGATGTGCATTATATTAAACTGTTGACTTATTGTGAATGAATGATATTGTTTTTTGATGCATTATACTGCTGAGTTATAAGAAATACTGTTTGCAGAAAGTCATTGCCTTATTTGTCTGATTAGAAGAGAACAGAACATACTGGAGTTTTCTGCCCCATCTCAGCAGGAGCAGATAAACAGGGAGCCAAGGTCGTAGCTTAGGCGCTGTGTGAGAGAAAGCATGTGAATGTTTAGGCTTTTTATGATAAGGTGGAGGCACCAGAGGCTATAAAAGTTTGAGCAATGCTCCACCATTTTGAGATCTGAGGCTGTCTGCATCAGTGTCCATCTCCCACGTGTGTGATCATTAAAATCATCGTTTGACTCAACCCGACCGGACCAGTGTTGTTATTGTGGTCTTTCTCTTGTCTCCACCCCTGATATTTTGAACCTTAACATTAGTTCAGCTACAATTGTGATTATCTCAGCGACATATTTTCAAGGCACAAAACAAAGAGTTCTTACATTAGTGAAATCTGAAACAAACCATTTGGCCTTCAACAGGCGTCTCCTAAAAGATTAAGAAACTAATGTAGCTGAGGGAGTGATCTCTGTGGTATTTCAACCTTGTACCAGCCTGTGATTCTCACACATCAATTCTTGGGTCAAAGAGAAAAATAACTAAAACAAAGGGGCCTTATTGAATGACAGAGTTTTCCTGCATAATGTCACTATAAAACAATATCCAGTAAATGCTCCCATGGTACTAAAATACCTAACAGTTCCACTCTTTTTTTTATTATTATTTTTTTAAAATAATAACTCAAATAGAAAGGAAAAATCACAAATGTAATAACATAATATAAAAAGCAAATCATAAAATGTAATAGTTCACAACCTAATGTTCAATATACACATCAGGAACGTCATTGGTAACATCTGGCATATCCTCAGGATCAATTTGTGCTAATTGCAAATACATTCAAGTAGCTGTACTGGTAGCTATATTGGTTATCATTGAAAATGTGGCTTCCAGAAATGTGAACAGGGTTGCAGTTTACAATACGAAATAGTAAATAAAAATCCTAAGGTTAATGCAGTAGATATGATTAATAACCTAAATATATAAAAAAAGACAGTTCTTTAGTCGTCTCCTGGCCTGGTCCCAGGTTCGAGAGACCCCGTATAAGCGTCGTGTGATGACAATGGGCATTTCATTTTCTCCATTATCAGGATGAAACGAGTCTATCTTTATCAGGTTAGACATTGTGTGGTACTCTAGGCTTTCTGTTCCTGCTGGAGGTTCGAGTACCTTGTTGTTGTTCAGGCGGGGGATCAAAGGGCTTTCTGAGTCTTGGCTCTTTCAGGCATTGTGTGTTAATCAGTGATTGTGTGTGTGTAGGTGTATTGGATCCGGGCGTTGGCTCGCCTGAGTCGTCATCTACTTGATCCGACGCCTTAGGTGGTTTGTGGGGCTGGTCTTAACCCTGCTGGCATGAATCCACTGAGGTTGTCCGTCTGTTAGGATGCTGGTTCTCGTCACTGGAAGTACAGTCTGGGGGCTGGAACACGCGGCCTCCCCGAGTGCCCTTGGTTTTAGCGACTTTACCAACACCGCATCTCCTGCTTTCCACGGATGGGTTGGATCTATGGAAGGGAGAGGCTTAGAGAGACAAACTTTCTGATAGTTATTATTCAGTGTTTCTACCAGGTTATGAACATAGTCAGACAATGCAGTGTCTATGTCCCCTTCCAATAGCGGTGCCCCCCTGGAGGCTGACCATGGTGTTGGAAACGGTCTTCCCATGAATATTTCAAATGGAGATAATTTGGTTGCTGCGGATGGAGTCATTCTAATCTCGCAGAGGATTTGAGGAAGTAGTTTGATCCAGGTCATTCCTGTTTCTATCATTGCTTTAGTCAGGCGATTTTTTATGGTCCTATTCATTCTTTCTACAACTCCTGAACTCTGAGGATGGTATGGCACATGATATTTCCAGTCTATTGCTAGAGTTTTAGCACACTTTTGAATTACTTCTGATGTGAATGAAGGCCCTCTATCACTGTTAATCTGGTGAGGTATTCCAAATCTGGGTATTATTTCATTGCACAACTTTTGACAGACTACTTCTGCAGTTTCTTTTGATGTTGGATAAGCTTCTACCCATTTACTAAATTGGTCTACTATTACCAATAAGTACTTGATGCTTCATTGTGCTGGCATGTGTGTAAAATCAATTTGTAATGTATGAAATGGGAAATCTGGTTGTGGTAAATGCTGATGTTTTGCTTTTGGTTTTCCTACATTAGTTCGTGCACATGTTAGACAGGTTGCTAATATGCGTTTTACTGCGTGTGATGTTTTCTCGATTACAAATCTTGATTTTATTGCTCCTATTACCCCTCTTTGTCCGACATGACTCACACCGTGAAAATGGCGGACAAGGATTGGCAGTAGTGAAGATGGGAGGGCAATCAAACCCTCAAGGTTTTTGTATAAGCCGTCTCTGTTATCTAAGGTACAATCATTACTTTCCCAGTAAGTGTAATCTAAGGCAGAGGCTTGCTCTTGTATGAATTTTAGGTCAACATTTGTTTCTAAATAGTCTGGGAGTGTGACAAGTGGCAGCTGTAAAGGCAAAGATAATACTTCCTTTCTGGGTGGTTGCTGTGAGGCAGCAGCTGCTTTCGCGGTTACGTCTGCAAGAGCATTTCCCACTGCTTCGTCTGTGTCAGCCGTGCTGTGCCCCTTCATTTTAACAACTGCAATTGCCGATGGCAGCTGTATAGCCTGCAAAAGTCTTTGAACAAGGTCAGAATTAGCGATCGATTTTCCATCAGCAGATGTGAATCCTCTTTGTCTCCATAATGTGCCAAAGTCATGCACCACACCGAATGCATAACGGCTATCAGTGTAAATTGTTACCCGCTTATCCACATGTAACTCACAGGCGCGTATTAAAGCCATGAGCTCTGCTTTTTGTGCTGAGTGAAATGGTAATGAGTGAGCCTCTAGTATGATGTCAGGCAATGTCACCACCGAATAGCCACAAAGAAATGAGTTGTCATTTGGTTTTGAACAGGACCCGTCCACATAAACAATGACTGAGTCTGGGATTGGTGTCTGCTCTAAGTCTGGGCGTGGTGCTGTGGATTCCTGTATACGTGTCATACAATCATGATCGTCAGGGTCGTCTGAACCATCCTGTCGGTCAGAGGAACATAGCATACGAATGAGTAAGTGTGCTGGCGAATTGGGTGTGCTGCTTGCTTTTATAGTGAGATTTGCTGTTGAAGTCAGTGTAGCTTCATAACCTGAGCGACGTTGTGCGGTCATATGTTGTGTAGTTATGTTTGCTAGAATGGTCGTGACCTGGTGATTGGTGTGTAGAATAGTGTCATGTGAGAGTGTGAGCTTCTCGCAGTCCCTTATCATGATAGAGCAAGCTGCTACTGCTCTCAGGCAGGCCGGCATCCCCTGAACTACTGCTGGCAGCACCTTTGAGTAGAAGGCTACTGGACGGTAGCCACAGCCATGCTCTTGGGCCAATACACCTGCACAGGTTGTGCAGTTCTCTGTGACGTACAGGTGGAACGGTAAGTGGTAGTCAGGCAGACCCAAACAAGGGGCGGAGGTCAGCGCTCCCTTTAATGCATTGAAAGAGGCAGTCATTTCTGTTGACCACAGTATTCGAGGAGGCTTGTCTTTTTTGCAGCATTCACGCAGAATGTGGTCATGAAAAGAACAGTCTGGTATCCACTGTCTGCAATAGTTCACCATGCCTAGGAAAGACAGCATTTCCTTCTGTGTAGTGGGCTTAGGGACAGAGGTCACAGCTTTGACCCTGTCTGTAGTCATGGAACGTTGTCCGTGAGACAGTGTAAATCCCAAATATTGAACAGAAGTCTGACAGTACTGCATTTTCTTTGCTGATGCTTTGTGGCCAGTCTGTTGGAGGTGCTGGAGTAGCATATGTGTGGCAGTTTGACATAGTTTTTCACTTTCAGCACAGAGGAGGAGATCATCTACATACTGCATCAGAGTACAGCCCTCTGGAGGAATGAAGCCGTCCAGCGTAGCACGTACCACCATTGAGAAAGCCGCAGGGCTGTCTACCATGCCTTGGGGTAAGCGAGTCCATGTGTACTGCTTATCTCTATGTGTAAAAGCAAATATCGGCTGTGTGTCCTCATGCACAGGTACTGAGAAAAAGGCGGAGCACAAATCCGCCACAGTAAAATGTGTGGCTGTTGCTGGAATAGATGTCAGTATGCTGGGAACATCTGGGACGATGTGTGGCAGAGGCATAATGACTGGATTAACTTGCCTTAAGTCTTGTGTGAAACGCCATACGCCAGGTTTGTTAGGCTTTGGCACAGGATTGACAGGAGTGTTATATGGAGATACTGTGGGCTTTATTACTCCAGCTGTCAATAAATCTCCTATGATGATGTCTAGGGCTGCGGCTTTTTCAGCGGAAATGGGATATTGCTTGACATATACCGGCTTGTTTTTTAGCTGAGCATGATAAGGTGTACAATCAATAAATCCTACATCATTCTCACCTCTTGACCATAATGTCATGTTTTGATATTCAGCTGGCAATGTGACAGCAGAGATAGTGCAGTGTATGGGGTAGGTTAGATCTATGTGTCGACATGGTGCAGTAATGTCATAGCCTATGTCTGAGTTATGTGACAAAACCACTGTTCGGCCTTCACTGGTGTGAGCAGTTATCATGTTGCTGAACAGTGTGAGAGAAACAAATATGTGGCTTCCAGGCATGGGGTTACCTGGTAACGGTGTTTGCACATGTTTTTGACACAGAGTGTGACGTGGGGTACCAGTCAGATGGATATTGAGTTCATTCTCCGCTGAGGCGTCCAGCTGACACAGAGGCTGTTCCTTCTCCATGGTGTCGGTGCATAGGGCAGAGAAAACATAGCTGTTATCAGTATCTGCAAACATTTCACCCTTTGTGTTAAATGAAATACACAAGTTCATTTTTGCCATTAAATCTCTGCCTAATAGATTCACAGGCGAGTTTGGAATAATTATGAATGGATGATATGTAATTTCATCTGGTTTTGGGCCCCAGCGTGTTTTTAGAGAATGAGTTTTGGGGCATTGCACTAGAGTTCCGTTTATTCCCATGGTGTTGATGCACACAGAGGAAACAGGCCCACTATAGAATTTTCCAGACAGTGAACTTTTAGTGGCTCCACTGTCAACTAAAAAGGAATAAATCTTTTCACCTATTTCTATATCTAACATGGGCAAGCTTTCTGTGTTACGGGACAATTGCAAATGCAGCATCGTGTGTAGTGCTTCACACTGTCCCTCATCTTCACCTGGGCCTCCCTATTGTCGGTCCAGTCTTTCGTTATCATATGGGTGGGGATTAAAATGTGGATTATAAGGTTGCTGCCTAAGTGCAAAGGGGCCATTATTTTGATGTGATTCCTGTCTGCGTTGCCAGTTACCTTGTCTGTAAGAGCTCTGCTGACGCCTAGTGGCAGGAGCTGGTCCTGTGTTTTGTGGTTGAGACCTATGTGCTGCTGATTTGCATTCCCTCCTCCAGTGTCCTATTTTTCCACAATAAAAACATACGTCTCCACTCCTATCTCTCCTTCTGAAATCTCCCTGCTGCGCTTGTTGAGGGGACGGGGCCCCTGCATACATCATTTTTTCACTTTCCTCTGAGCCTTCAACATCAAAATTCAACATCATCTTAACAGTTTTAGCCTTCGTGCTGTTGGGGAAAAGATCTGCACCAGCTTTTGTTTTGACAAGTGTGATAAAGTTCTTTATTTTCATGTCATAGAGATTATCAGTGGCAGTCAGCTTCAATAGTTGTGAACATTCTGGATGAATATTGTTTAAGAATGTTGTTATGAAAATCTGATCATTTCCTCCTTCAGGCATGCATGCCTCATTAGTCCAGCAGTGTGTGAAACGTTTCATAAACACTAGAATGGATTCATCTGGCTTTTGCTTACACATGGTTACTGCATTTAAATCAATTTTATCTCTAGACATTGTGAGCAGAAATTTCTTTAGATTTTGAAAAAAGGCTGTGATTTTGTCATCGTTTATCCACAAAAACGAGGTGGTGTTGGCTGCTTGGTCATTTTTAGGGTCTAGTTCCTCTACTTCTTCAATAAGCTGAGATTCAGTCACACCTGGAATTCGTTGACATAATATATATCTATAGTCAGGCCCACCCAAGTGGTGGTATCTGGTACTTCTCTGTAATGCAGAAACAAAGGCTGTAGGATTTTGTAGAGGATCGGGAAGTTCTTTAATGGTTGCTGCTAACTCTGAAATTTTAGGGGGTTGAATGCAACACATGTCCCCTATTATCATGAACGGGAGGGAGGGGCTGACGTCATTAAATTGTGATCCCTGCTTTTCTTTATAACGGGTGTTTTTGTGGGGGCCCTCTTGAGTTTTTTCCTCTTTTTTCTGCTTTAAGTAGTTCCTTATTAAATTTCTGGTGTTAGTTATTGCTTTTGGCACAGTCAAACCATTCGCTACTCTAGTGTGGCGCTGAACATGATTATCTATGACGGAAACGGCTTCCTGCAGTTCAGCTTCCGTACGTTCAGTTAAAGGATCTTTCATGATTTCCTCACACTCTGCCATTAACTGTTTTGTTTGCTTTTTATGTTCCTGTAACTCTCTTTCTCGTTCAGTGTATTCTCGTTCCTGTCTTTGATCTAGGTTAAACCAGTCATCTTCTTCTGATTTAGGTGTCATTTCAGTGCCTTCCTCACTCCTTTGGGATTTTGCTGTTATATCAGGATATACGCGCTGATGACGTGCAGCCGCCGCAGCAGCTATTAATTCTGTCTTTTCATCATAAGGCGGCGGAGCCGTAGGTTGAACGGATGGGCATATAAGGCTAGTTTTTTCTGCAGTGGATTTACTAGAGCCTACACTGGCTTGATTTAAAGCATTTACGTCTGGCTCGGGTCCTTTTTTCCATAGCGGTAGCATGCGATTGATCACATCACGACATTCTATCATATATTTTTTACAGGACTTTTTAATCAGCCTACTTTCCTTATCACAAATAGTATTTAACATTTCTACTGACCTGTTTTCTGGCGATAATCGTTCGGGATAGGGCTCCGGAAATACATTAGGATGCATTAAAGTTATAGTTCTTAAGTTCGAGACGAAATCAGTCACGTAAGCACTTCCGCATGTTCTGGATACGTAATCATGGAAGTCTTCATTGATTCGCGAGCGTGGGTTAAACGTAACCGGAAGTGGGAGTCGTACTGAGCCGCTATTTGTGATTTTATATTTTATTTTTTTCGGTTTTACAGTTAATTTTGATTTTTTATCGGACCCGTCTAAGGTCTTTGAATTATTCTGACCCATGGTCAGTGATTTCCAGAGGGGTTTAGACGCTTTGAAGGATTTAAGTTAGTTTTTATTTTTGCTGTGGCACACCTGAGGTTACTTGATTTTTTTGCTAGCAATTTTATCTTTTTAGTGAGCAACTTCTCACTTTTTAACGAGCAACTTCTCGTTTTATGACCCCAGGCAACTTCCTGTGTCCTTTCTGCTGGTGAGCAACTTCTTAGTTTATGACAGCAGGCAACTTCCTGTGTCCTTTCTGCTTTAATTTACAAAACAACAGGCAACTTCCTGTGTTTCTATGTGGGCCACTAAAGAAGGCTCCTCAGTGTATCCCACTTGTTACTATGTGGGCCACTGAAGAAGGCCTCGTCAGCGTATCCCGTTTCTATGTGGATCACTGAGAAAGGCATAACACAGTCTTATAAAATAAAAGACGAGTGCCTACCTTCGTCAGGATCCCACTTCTGACACCAAAATTGAAGGAAACGGTTTCCAAGGCCTAATCCGTGGATCGACTTCCTCCGAGGCGTGGACGTCTATCAGCAGAGAATGTACCTTCACCTATCAGCAGAGAATGTCCCTTAGTCTGTAACACAGTCAAATATATTCTCAAGTAATATTCAAGCATGCCATTCAGCGTGTTAGTACGAGCTCGGGAGCAGCTTGGGAGAACAAGAAAACAGAGACTGCTTTAGATTGTCTTCCCAAAGTGACTCAACTTTATTCACAAGTATAACAGTTTATATAGAGGGTAAAATTCATGAGACAGCAGATTTATCAGTTTAAACCAGTACAGACCAAGATAAGGCAGCGTCTTCCTGCCCATGGGTGAAGAAGCATCCTTTGTGTAGTGTATCAGTTCAGCTACAATTGTGATTATCTCAGCGACATATTTTCAAGGCACAAAACGAAGAGTTCTTACATTAGTGAAATCTGAAACAAACCATTTGGCCTTCATCAGGCGTCTAAAAGATTAAGAAACTAATGTAGCTGAGGGAGTGATCTCTGTGGTATTTCAACCTTGTTGAATGACAGAGTTTTCCTGTATAATGTCACTATAAAACAATATCCAGTAAATGCTCCCATGGTACTAAAATACCTAACACCCTGAGTACTCATGACAGACTCTGATGGCACAAACACATCATGATTCAAACAGAAAGACAAACATGGAGCTCCTGATCCTCCTGCATGAGAACAAGCTGACATGAGCGCTGTGTCTGAGAGTGTCTCGCTGTCACAGTGACAATAACACAGCTGCTGCTCACAGTCATTAAACTGACCTGAGGTCAGCTGTGCTCCTTACATATGAACCATGTGACCTCACATCAGTGCTGTGGATGACTGTAGTCATAGAAGAGTAGAGCTGTAGCAGGTGGTGTGAGGAGGAGGTGGTGTATTCTAGTTAACGCAGTACTGAAACACTCCAGCAGAGGGCGCTGTTAAGTCCTTATTGTAACACAGTTACTGTGTGCAGTTAGACTTCATACATAATCTGCACTTATTTACATCAGACATGCTGTCAGTAAATGATTGGTTTCTATACATTTCTAAACACAAAACCTCTTCACACTTCTAACATGCACATTTACGCAACTAAATGGCAGTATTGATGAAAAGAAACACATTCAACAAATCCATTTAAACCTTAAAACAAACAAAAGGAAGCATCTCTATGGACAAACAAACCCCTCCACTTGGTTTGACCTGCTGATGTCATGTGTGACATCAGCAGGACTTTAAAATGAGGAAATGCCGGGCGGGCGTTTCCCCACACCTGACCCTCATGAAGACTGAAAAGACAAACAAAGTAAGAACAAATGACTTAATCTGTAACATAATAAAATGTAAAGAAACATGTAACTGAGTATTCAGCTTCATTTGCAGAATGTTTGATTTGCCAGCAACTGAATGCTTCCACACACAAACCCGGCATAGTGAGTGAAGCAATGTTACTTAACAAATAGCAAATCATAGCAAATACATAGAAACAGAATAAAGTGTTTAATATGCAAAAGAAGAAGAAGAAGTAAACACATATGGGACAAATGGAGACCATTGCAGCTCATCCACCAGTGGGGTAAAAAGAGCAACCAAGAAAGTGGCAGCCTGCACGGCCACAGATGTGCTGGAGGAGCTAGAAGCTCTACCCATGGAGAAACTCCTGGAGAACCTTGCTAAGCCTAACAGGGGACAGGTACTTCTGCCCAACCTGGCAGCCACAAAGTGAACTCATTTAGGTAAAGATAACCACATGCACCTAACCAGCCTGCACCAGCCTGATATTTCTTCCTCCTAAGTAAAAACCAATGGATGGATTGAACTTAGAGTCTCAGCTCAGTTTTCTATTTTGACCACCTACACCCCAAGATACTCTTTTAAAAAGTGTTGTTTTCAGATCCCTTTGAAGTTCATAAAGGGCCTGTTCATTTTCATTCAGATGTTTTATTACATAAATGTTACTGTTTTCTTTTGATTTATGCTCCCACTACACTGCACCTCTACAAACAACAATGCCACGGACTGTCAGTTGCTTTTACATGCTGTGAACATGAGTAGGTTTGATCAGAGTTTCAATTATCAAAGAAAAGACAAACTGAGCAAAAAGAAGGAAAAAAAGACCAACTTCTTCCCAACTGACAAGAAAAATACTCGTCATGTTTTCATAATAAAGGATCAGGCTCCCCATTTATGACAGCTTGGACCAATAATGTCTGTTACACTGATGCTACTGTAGAGACAGGGTCAACATCTCTATTTAAATATAATTAATATACAAAACACAATAAAAGTTATACATGAATTATTCATTATTTTTACTATTGATAAAATTCATGTATACTAATCAAAGTTATACATGAGTAACGACATTATTAATAATGATTAATAATAATAATTCTAATGCCAACATGATGACTGTTCATAGCTCCTGCTTTGAAATACTGAACTTAAACATTGACCTGATGAAAGATCACAATTCACAGTGGCCCACTGTCAGAATCATTCTGAATATAAACTCATCGAGTTAATCTGAACCTTTCTCAAATGTGCTGTGAATAAATGCTGCTGCAAGCCACTGTGGGAAAGCTGTGTTATTATCATGGAAACATCTGTGACACATTCACAGAGGACGAGGACACAAAGGGACGACACACAGAGGTTGTGTTAAAGTCAAAAATCCAAATCTTTAGTCCTAAACAGGCAGTGGTTACAAACAGGAAGACGAGCAGTCCATTAAACAGTCTACAGGGTCAAACATACAGAGAATTCAAACAGCTATTAAAAACAAATAACTGGACACTGAAAAACTTCAGTGATGTGTGAGGCACCAAAGGGAAGCAGCTGAGTATATTCAATGAATTCTCTTCAAATACAAAGACAGAAACTCCTACAGGCAGCATGCAAACTGAGCAGGATACACAAAGATCAGAGATTACAAAAGAAATCAGAAAAGGATTTCAAACTTACTGAGAGCAAGGCCTCTGTTACAAATCTGTCTAATAGAAAAACATGCTGTACAGATACAATACGCTCAGTGTTCATGGTCATTTAAAAACTGGCTCTACCTGAACCACTTCAATATTTTATGAAGTCACTGAGTCGACCATTTCTACAGTTTGTTTCCTTCATTGCAGTTAGAGTGCGACTGGTAAGGATGAAAACACACACAGAGCGTAAATTGTCTTTGTTAGTAACAAACGTCAGCAAAGAAAAGACAAAACACACAAACACTCTCATGATATTCATGAATCATTAGAAAGCATCCAAACATTCTGCTCGTGGACTTTTACAGTCTTATTTGCACTCGCTCATCTTCATAATCATCCTGATCAATACATGACAGGGGAGGCTTTGAGGTAGGCGGGGCTCTCTGCTGATGTCAGCATGAAAGGCAGGACCAGCGTCTGCCACATGTTGGTGAAACATCACAGTACACTGGCGTGGTTTCCTTTCCAGATGTTGGACGTTTGACACTTCAACGTTGAGGCCAACAAGAAGACACAGTTTTGGGTCGGGTTGCTGCAGGGTTTCTAACTGAGCAAAAGCAGAAGCACACAGACCAACAGGGATCAGATGCTGAGTGTTAGAGGAACATCTGTGCTGATCACTGAATGCTGCTGTGGTCTCTTGTTGAAGTTGGCTGGTGGGACAGTCTAATAGTGATATCCTGCCCATCGGAGGAACACTTTTAAAAACACATGCAATACTTTGTTTGTATTACAGTCACAGTTTATGTTATTTTTGTCCTTTAAAAGTGTTGCTGTACTATAAAGTCCTATAATTTGAGGCTAAAATGGCTCAGAGAGTCTCTCTCTCAGAGGATCTCCTTTGAAAGTGGAGACGGCTTTATCCGCTGATCCACGTCACTTTACCTGGATGTTTTCTTTGAAGCTGGATGAAGACTCCTCTCCCTCACTCCTGCTGCAGCTGTGTGGTCCAGTTGGCCTCTGAGGTCACAGTCAACATCTGTAGCAGAAGAGGGGAAATAAAAGTCCAGGTTACCAAAACTGGGAGCTTTTCCAAAATAGAGCGTAACTGGACTTTTTCAGCCTTACAGGCAGATAGTCGTCTGAAGCTGCAGCTTTTTCTTTTTAGCTTTTTCCAATCTCTGCTCTCGGCTTTCTTTGAGAACATGTCTGCTTTCTTGGCATGGGTCTGTCTGCTGTTGGTGAAGAGACTAAATCCACATACTCGCTACTAAGATCTCCTCAAGTAGTCTCAACCAGATTACAGTTTAAGAGTAAATGTCTCCTGAGAGTTTCACCTTGGGGAGATGCTGTCTTGCTAACATGCAATCATGAGCATTAATCTATGAGGTGAAAAAGTCATTTTAAAAGCTCCAGCCACAAGTTTTATTTCATCTGTGTTTTGGTCAGAGTCCCATCAGACCTCCAGAATGGTGTCAGAGTGTTTTCTATCCACGTGATGAGCACAGGCCTCAGGTCCAGACCTCCACGGGCACCATAGCCTCTTTGGAGCTAATAGGTGCAAGAAGGTTTTGTTGGGATAGGAACTGAAGAGGAAACTGACGAGGAAGGCAAGGATCTTCTTCAGCTCCTCCGAGCCGGGACCTCTTTGTGTAGGCCAGCATTGGCCAGGTAGCCCTCCAGCATCGCTGGATGGCCGACAGTGGAAAACCTAGAGGAGTAGGAGAGAAACAGCAGCTTGGAGCATGTCTTTATACTGTTTAGTTTTTAGAGCCACAGACTTTCTTTTAATGTCATTGTTCAGGATCTATGACTGATTATGTATTTATTGTATTCCTCCATGACTGTGTGACAGCAAGTGGAAAAAACCAGCTTCACCTTTGTTGATATGCTTGTAATTTTAATAGTGATTAAATGGCCCATGAAATAATAGAAAGCTCATATATGAAAATGTATTTTAAGAAGTAAAATGTTAATCTGAGTACAAAGGAGTACACTCACCTTCTGGTAGATGGAGGTGTAGCGAGCGCTGGTGAACATCCAGGCCTCCTCGTAGAACTGATCACTGATTGGATCCAAAACATCGATGGAGGATCTGTGTAAGCGCTGAGGATCGTCCTGATGGACAGAACAGAAGGAGAGTGAGACAAGTGAAGATATACTAAACAACACTGTGACATGAACTGAGCCACACACAGTTTGATTCACAGGTGATTGACACATTATTTGACCACGAGCAATCTTTTCTGGTTTGACGCCGTCTTTGTAGCCAGAAACCAGCTCTCTCCTCGGCTTCCTCCACTACACGCTTCCCCCACGCCAGTCTCCTCCGTCACTATAAAGGGGAGAGTCATGAGCGCCATCACCCTCACCTGTGCCGTCCAACGTCCCGCCACCAGCCTCCACTGCAGCAGGCCAGAGACCACACCCCTGCCACAATAAGTAAAAGTATATCCTTGCTGTACCCTTAATGCTAAATGTGCTAAATTAACCGCTGCCTTTGCCCCTTTGGGATTATTCTTATGTCACTGGGATGTTGACCTTTGACCTTCACATTAGAGAGATGGGCAGACATAATTAGTGTATGAATTTTAAAGTAACAGGTAATAAAGAGAGTGTAGCAAATGTAGTCAGGTTTATTACTCTGTATCACACATGAGTGCCCGAGGGAGGCGGGGCTGACTGGGGAGACACAGGAAACAGAGAGACAGGGCTGACTCGACATGAAACGATGAAACGTGGGACACGGGAACAGAAACTAAACACAGGCTGAAATGAACACTGAGGGAGGGAGAACTAAGATTACTGAGAGCCTGATAAATAAGAAGAACAAAAACCAAGAAAAACAAGAGTCAAAGAAAACCAAAAACACAAAGCATTGGGCCAGGACCCACTGCTGTGACATTTATATGTGATAAAAACATTAAAAACTGCTCAGATGTTGAAATCTTTCTACGGATACTTTAGGTTCAGCTCTCCAGCCTGGCATTTGGTTAAGCATGATTCAAACATTTGATTTTGTTTAACTGGTTTTAATTATAGTTACTTTTTGTGAACATTTGTTGCAGCATTTAAAAATACATCATTTATTTTCAAACTTTTGTTTGATTTAGAGCATCATATTTGACCAACGTAAATGTTTTAATTTCATATAAAATAACTGAAACAGTGAACTAAATATCTGAAATCTTTCCTTCCTTAAAAGTTATAATCCTACTTAAGTTATAGTGCAAACGCTTAAGCAACAAATATACTTGATGCTAATTAATTAATATTTCCCTTTGATGTTGCAACTATGCGGTCACTTCTGTCTTTAAACAAAATAATATTTTCCAGTTACAGAAATCATAAAGTCCAAACTAAAGTGCTACTGTTGCTATATGCATTTTATATACCGTATTTTCACGACCATAAGGCGCACTTAAAAGTCTTACATTTTCTTCAAAAAGTACGGCGCGCCCTATAGCGCAGTGCGCCCTGTGTGTTGTAATGAGGACGTAGTAGAGAACACCATGAGAACGCTAAAGGGTGAAGTGTGGCCGAGTTGGAGGAAAGACTCGAGCGGTGGATCATCGAGCAAAGAACGAGCGGGAGAAGCGTTTCGACGGTCACCATTCGGCTAAAAGCAGTTTCACTTTCACTTTTTATGAAACGGTGCCATTTTTCCATCCGGACCAGGACTACGGTACACTGAAAAAAAAAGTTCTTTCAATTTACTTGATTTTATTGTGTACATCGGTCCCACATAATATGAATAAGTATGACTGACTTAATTTTCCACTTTTCCTCAAGTAATTAATGCTTGTCACATCAAAGTATTTTATTTACATCAGATTACTTTAACCCTTTACAGCCGATCGGAGCGGGCACGCTCCATTTTGCGTAACTACTTTTAAATCCCGGTAGCTCTGCAACCACGTAAGCTAGCGCAATAATTTTTTTTGCATATGAAACCGGAGGAGTTGTACTTACATCTTATGCCATCAGCTTGTCCTCGGTCACAGTTTCCTTCCACATATAGCTTTGCAAAAACTGCATAAAAATCACTTGCAGCAACAAAAACATGATATTCCAGAAACACGCTTCGCCGATCCGATCAGCTGTTTGTAACACTTCCTACGTCCATCAGCGCGAACTATCACATGACCGCATGACCTGCCCGAAACCGGAAGTGACGTCATTTTGCGGAAATGTAGTTTTTTTACGATCGGGGCCTTATGAGCCTATACTTGTGTTTTAAAAAGTTATGTTTGAGTTTATGACTTTCTGTGTCGTTTCTGGGATGCTTAGGACTCATATTGCACTGCTGGAAATAGTTTATTTTGATGCATATGCTGTTATTTTGCAAATTTGCACTATAATATTTATTTTCGTTTTTCCTGCAGTGTATAAAAATTGGTGTATTTCAAAAATAAAACTATGAAGACACTCAAAATAAATTTCCTGTGGTGGGAAACTAGTTTGTGCAACTTTTTTGTATTTACAGTTTTGAGGGATGAGCCTCTTAAATTTCTCTAACTAGAAATATATGTTAAAAAACAAAAACGATTTTAAATTTTTTTGTAGTTTATTGCACTTTTTTGCAATTTATGTAATTACTATGCACCTAATGCATACATATTATTAAAGTTTGGGCTATAATGGTTGTATTGATGTATAGCAACTTGAAATGCTCCCAAAAATGGCTCCACAGCATGTAAAAATATAATATAAGCTCTGGCGGACTTGGTTCTATGGTAGGTCTTAAAGGGTTAAAAAATCATGTTTGATGTACTAAAATTAATCTATTATCATAATATCAATGTATTGCATAATGTCAATATATTTTAATATTTAACACCAACTTATTTTTATTTGCCAGTGGTACGCAATGATATTATGTAATGTAAACACATTGCAATTATGTTCTTGCAAGACAAATTATGGCTTTAAATCCTACTTAATTTTTTCAATTGAAATATTAACTGATCATTATTGACAAAAAAGGCAAAGACTGTGAGTGCTACTGAACAATACACCTTTATTAAACTGTAACAGCAGTGAAAGCAGCAATTCTGCCATGAACAAGTCCAAAATCGCATCCATATAAACTTGTTAACACATTTTTAAAGAGCTTCTGTACAAGTATTTACCTGTACAAGATTTCAACTAAGTTGAGCCTTAAATGACATTGTTACACAACTAATACCAAACACCTACATGAATTTTAATATTCATTTTAAACATGTAAGCAGGACATTAAGGTTGATTTAGAACATATTGCTAAAAATCGTCAGTAAAAATTTCTTACAACATGATACCAAAAGGAAAAATCATCCTGCATTGCAGTCACATGAGGGGAAAGCAATAAAAACATAAGCAGTATAACGTTACTGAACACAAAATGAAAAACTGCAAAGAATTGCAGAAGTGCAGTCTTTGACTTCTCAATGAAACAGATGGTTTTTTTAAAGCAAGAACTTTAGAGAGTTTAGCTCCATCCAGTTCCATGAAAACCTTCTGGAAAACATCAAAGTTGTAGCGAAGGTCAGCAGGGTAGGCAAGGTTTAATGCATACATGAGTCCAAATAGCATTATCACAGCAAATGCTACATTATCCAAATTCTTCGCCACCCTGATGCCTGCAAGGACAACTCTTGTTTATCTGCTGAAGCTTGCTCTTTAAGAAGATAAATTCAAACAGTGGTGTCTTCAACAGTCTCACTGATGGCACGTTCTTCCATGCCCTGTAAAAAAGAAGCCATGTTAGTCATTTCATGCCAAGTAAGTAATATGACACACTGTGGAAAATTCGAAAAAAAAAGGAAAAAAAAGACAAGTACATACCACATACTCCTGGATAAGCATGCCAGGGTCTTCACCCATGTAGATTCACACTCCCTTAACACACTCAGCATCAACATCTTCACACTGAAATGAAATGTATGTAATTAGCATCTTCATTCAGCCCTTGTCCTTCATTTAAGTTTTACTAGTGTACTTTACATGAATGTTTTTAAAGTAAAGGCACACAAATTAATAATAGATTTACTGGCAATTAATAACAAGTTGACAAAGTGAAGGTTAAAAAAACAAGCAGATGTAAAAATACAAAATGAGAGAATTTATCATGGGAAAACATTTGAAATCTTCCACAATTGTAAAGTTTCATCCAAAGAGGATCATGTTAAGTGAATGTTGAGGCTTTATCACTTACATTATCCATTTATGCCACAATTCTTTTCAGTATTAGTCCAAGCTCTGCTCTTCTGTTGACCAACTTCACCAGGTTGTCCAAGTGGAGAGCCAGCTGAGCCAGGAACTTTGTCTGAGGGGGGATGGTGGCAATTCTCTTAAACTCAGCGTTGATCTGAAAACATGAGCACAGAGGAATGAGCTTCAAAGGTTTAATACCTGGAAGAAGGCTGCAATCACTCATGCTGAAGAAATGGGCTGTCAAATAACAACTGTGCCTTAACCATTTTAGGCTAATACCACAAGAACACCATGTATGAGGCAAACCTTACCTCATGGAAATCAAATAGAGCAGGCCATCTTGCCATGAAAGCCTCCACCATTGGTGCATCACGAACAACTTCATGTCTTCTGTATGAAAAAGTCTTTTCCATCTTGAGTTTCACCAACTCTGTTACTCTTTTTTATGTCCATATGGTGGGCTTTGGGATGTCAATAGCTTTAAGAGTCCCTTTGTCTGCTACTTCTGAAACTGAGGTAAGGTTAAGAAACTCATTCCCAAATAAGGAATCCATAAACTGAAGTCTGAAACTGCCCTGAAGACAACACTGTCTCTTGACTTCAACAATGAGATCCTCAGTTGATTCAGGCGCTCCATTAGAGAGTGAGCCTTCGACAGGTTCCGTCAGCCAAAACAGTCTTTAGGACCATGGAACTCTGTAGGCAAAAAAGAATTACATATCAGACATTCAGAAAGAATCCTTTCAGTTTAGTTTTCATAAAGCTATCCATACCCAATACTCAAAGTTATAAAGATCAGACATAAAAAAGAAGAATTTATTTAATGAAATACATGCTACTGAAGCTATTACACTTATATGAACACCTTTTAATTCTATATGCCTTTTTAAAGTCACAAATGTGGACTGATCCAATCTCATAGCCAACCAATGGATAGTATTCAGTATTCTGGCAATCCACCTGCTGCCCTTTGGGCCGGTGCCATTCCATTTCTATACGTTATGCCCTTTAATGTCACACACTGTGCAAGGTTGACCTCTAGAATGTCAGGGAATATGTACCTAATAATAATAATAAGCTATCTCCTCTTTAAGCAAATCCACTAGAAAAGCAGATACAGCTGAGACCTCTAATTCAGACTTGCCAAGAGATGCGGAGTTTAGATGGTAAGCTATCATCATCTGATGTTTTGACTTCTGTAATCATAAAGGTAAAAATTCCACCATCACAAAAAACATTAATTTTAATTGAAAAAAGATATTCCAGTCCAGAAGAGCATCAATGGTTTCTTTAAAGTACCAATCTTTCTCTCATTTATACATAATGTTTTGAGAAGCAGCTCACATATGTTCTACACAAAGTAGAAAAAAAGCGGGGGAAAGGGTCCTAATTTTTGTTAGGACGATGTTGGAAAATTCACAATACATCACTTAATAAGACATACTCTGTTGAACAAACTTATCTCCTTGTAGATATCTGCTGTATTATTTGGGCTTGACCAATAGAATAGTCAAGTAAGTGACACTTCACCTAAAACAATGACTAAATGGAAAAATGATTTGGCATTTATGGGCACAGGTTCTTAAACCCACGTCTAAGGTGGCAGGATCCTTATTATAACTTGAGCGTGTGTCCTCAGCAAGAATTAAGGTATGGCACTGTGCTCCCAGCTTCTTAAACTCTGACGGTTACAGCCAGACTAATTAGCCACTGTAGCCATAACTAGCACGAGTAACACAAACACTATTGCGCTCTCTCAGTGACGTTTTAACTTGCTAAGCCATCAAAAAACGTCAGTGCTCTCTGTCACATGCATAAATTCCATATCTGACCGACAACAGCTGCTTTCTCCCGATTATGTGTAATTTGTTAGTATTTTTCAGCTCTAGCCACAAAGCTAATACCAACTTTAGCTAGCACTGTAAAAACAACATGTAAATGCGTTACAGACTACTATTTATATAGCATGCACTACAACAATTCTGTGAAAACGTACCCAACTAAAACAAATGTATTTAAATTACTTACCTTCTCGGTATGCCTGACTCAGTGCCATGTGGTTGCATGTGGCTGAACAGTCTTCCAGAATCTGGCGGTCAATTGCGCTCTCCTTAAATTATGTTGTTGTCTTATTGGATAAGACTAGGTCTTATTATCCAATCATATTTAGTTGTTGTCTTTGAATATATTGCATCATTTCCGGTTGTGGTCAAACACGATTAAAATGGTTTTAGTATTCTAATTTAGTCACTTTAAATCAATGCAAGAAAAATGAGTAGTTTCAGTATTGTTTATAATCAAGTAAATAGTACTTTATTTATTTAGCAGGAATCATAATTAAGGCAAATGAAAAGGGCTGGATGGATAAGGAAATGATGAAAGACTGGCTGAGGGAGGTGTATGTAAGGAGACCAGGTGGTTTTTTCCACGCATCACCATCGCTCTTAATCTGTGACTCTATGCGTGCCCACCTCACAGCCGATGTGAAAAAACTAGTGAAACAAATGAACTGTGAGCTTGCTGTCATTCCGGGAGGCCTGACAAAGGAACTCCAACCGCTGGACATCGGTGTGAACCGCCCGTTCAAAGTAAGGCTGCGAGCGGCCTGGGAGCGATGGATGACCGATGGAGACCACAGTTTCACCAAGAGTGGAAGGCAGCGCCGGGCGAGTTACGCCACAATTTGCCAATGGATTGTAGATGCTTGGGCTAACATGTCTGCTGGCACTGTTGTTCGAGCTTTCGCAAAAGCCGGCATCATTTCCGAGGAGCCGCACGGCACGGAAAGTGACTCTGACAGTGAAGAAAGTGAACCTGGCATGTGTGATGGAGATTTAGCGCAGCTGTTCAATTCAGACACAGAGGATGAGGACTTCGATGGGTTTGATTGATGATAAAAATGTGAGTACCAAACTTTGTTATGCTCCTGCTTTATTTTTAAATACGCATACGGTACTTGTATGCGCCCTATGATCCAGTGCGCCTTATGTGTGTGTTAAATACAGTAATGGCACACATAACTGAGACTGCGCCTTTTAGTACAGTGCGTCTTATGGTCGTGAAAATACGGTAAATCATGGATGATGGTCCTGACATGAAGGAAGAGAAAGTTACAGGTTGCATCCTTTGACTTTGTCTCCGTGCCTTTGGGCGATTTTCAGAAGGACAGATGTTTCTGTTCAATTCTTAAATCAATTTTTTCAAACACAAACACTATTTTAAAGCTTCTAGAGAGTAAAATATTAATGATAATTATAATAACAATAATAAAAACAAAAGCTCTCAGATCCATCAAACCAAGCAGCAGAAAGAACAATAACTGAAGAGAAAACTTTAACCTTGTAGACTTCATTGTGTTCCAGCTGCTCTACAGACGCTGTGACCTCGAACTTAAGCAGGTCGTAAAGTATGTGCAGCTCAATAACTTCATAATCAGACCCTGTGGTATTTAGGCAGCAGAACAACTAACGGTGTGTTCACACCGAACGCGATGGACGCGAATAAAACGCCCCAAACGCCCCTAATTTGACGCGTGTACATTCGCGTCTCAACGCGTGTCCAAGAAAAATCCATCGCGCGTCAAAATATGATATTTTGACGCGCGTGAACCGGAAATGTGGGAGGAATGTGGGAGGGAGTTGTGCCAGACCGGTATCTTTGCAAGATGGCAGCTATCGAGCTAGCGCTTGAAGAGAGAGTCTCCCTTCTCTATGTACTGTGGAGAGCAGAGCAGCAGCGTAAAAGACGTCCTCGCCGTACCTGGGTCCATCAGGTCCTCCAGAGGCATGAGCAGTTTGGTGAGTTTCACCACTTGCTCCAGGAGCTGCGCCTGGATGACGGCCGATTCCAGCGCTATCACCGTCGGCCAGTTTGAGGACCTGCTTTCCCTCGTCGGTCCCAGCATCACCCGCCTAGACACCAACTACAGACGCTCAATCCCACCTGCAGAGCGCCTGTCCGTCTGCCTGAGGTTAGTAAAACTATTTAATACGGTAGTCCTTTATTGATATCTGTGCTAATATGCTAATCCATCCAGTTATACACTGCTAACATGGATGTGCTATGCTAACAGTGAATGCTGTCGGTGTTTACTGAAAGCAAACTGTGGTACAGAGACGACTCTTTATAATATTTCTAGTGATACTCAGAAGCTCTCATCAAGTCCCGATTTAATTCGATTTATGCTGTTATCAGTGTTTGAATGGCATGGCTGTGGTGTCACATCAATGTATGCGCTCGGTGTTTGCTGATATCAAACTGTAGCATTAGGACCACTGAGTTAACCTTTGTAGTGATACTCACTCCTTTTTATTTAGACCTGGTTTAATTCTGGGATAGTTGAATGTTTGTATATAATCCCTGCAGCTGTCAGACTCTATAGCAGGGGTCACAGCCTTTATTAAAACAGAGTTAGATAAAACTGTGAACAGTTTGGTTCATCTCTAGTTACATGGTTCTATCTTGATAAGCTGTCTTATCACAGATTAATTTTTCAAAAATATTAATGATTTAAGCAAGGAAAGGGCTACATGTCAACACACAACTCTTTATTTCTATTAATGTCTCACTTCATTCCTACCTGATTGACATGTTTAGGAATTATGAGTGATTGGCTCACTGTAGTTGTGAAAGTTGCTACCAATCAAATTATGATATGTTAAAGTTAAAACAAAACAACTGTTTTAGATATTATCTAATATACATTTTGTAATTATCCTTATAATTACAAAATGTTTTATGTAAGATTTAAGTTTTGTGATTTATATCTGACATCACAAAAGTATTTTGGAATTTGAATAATGTATTTTGTAACTGCAGTACACATAATACTGATTTTGAACAATTTTGTCCAGGTTTCTTGTCACCGGGGACTCCTTCAGGACCATCGCGTTCAGTTTCAGAGTCGGTGTGTCCACGGTGAGCCAGATCACCCCCCAGGCAGCGACGTCCATCTGGGACTGTCTAGTGGACGACTTCATGGCTGTGCCTTCACCTGGAGACTGGCGGTCCATCACAGAGGGATTCCAGGAGCGCTGGAACTTTCCTCTGTGCTGTGCAGCTCTGGATGGGAAGCACGTCCAGACAAAGGCACCCCATATATCATATAGGAGACGCACACATTGATATGCACTAAATATTTATTTCATTTCTTTTTTGTGGTGCCCAAATTGATGCACCTGCTTGATTTTGTTTAAACAATTATTGCACACTTTCTGTAAATCCAGTAAACTTCTTTTCACTTCTCAAATATCACTGTGTGTGTCTCCTGTATGATATTTAACTGACATTTTTTATTGTAATAACCAACGATTTATACAGGAAAATAATGTCTATTAACAAGGTTGCCCAAACTTCTGCATCCCACTGTATCAGTATATTTTGTCATTAGTATAATATGAAATAAATTCTACATGTGTCAAGTTGTGTGCCAACATTTGCTGTGTAGTAGAACTGAGACATTAGTCATTATAAACATTTATTTGAAATAATATTAAAAGTCTCAAACAGAAAAACATTAAACATAAATATATAAAATATAAGAATTTACAGAGAGACAGGAATAAAAAGGACCAGCTGCTCTCCAGAGCAGGAACAAGGCTGAGGAGGAAATGCTCCATTGGAGACTGGTGTGGCCTCTTCAGGGACTCCAGGATAGCCAGCTCCACCGCCGATGGACCGTCCTGGGACCCGTCCCTCATCTGCCTCGGAGCCGTCCTCCTCTGTGGGCCTGTAAAACAGCACAAAACACAAAGAAATGAGAAGGCTGCTACTAGATTTTAATTTCAACATTGAAAAAAAAAAAGTTGTAGATATTTAGTAAAGGTGATCACAAGGGAATCCCACCGACTAAAAAGGTATCAGTGCTTGCTGTACATATCTGTGGGTGCAGCAGCAGGAGCTCAGGGACTGGGGATGCTCTGCTGCAGAATCAGTTGGTTCTATCAATACAGTATTAAATGTTAACAGGTTGGATATAATAATCGTAGAGTAGACAGTGGTCCCTCATTTATTGCAGCAGGGGTTCTCAGAATAACTAGCCCCTGGTCACAGTTCTCACAATTGATTCTCAAAGTGCAAACCTTTGTAGATTGCAAAACGTAAAAGTATTATTATGCCGCGGTTTGTCTTCATCTGCCCGCCACTTTCGTGCGCCTTTTTCCCTCACGGTGCAGGTGTCTATTTCCGAATGAGGCTCATAGTTATGGGTGTTTTTGTGCTGTTTTTTCTATTGGACGCGATGGTTATCAAAACCAAATGTGATAAATTTGGCAAGCGCAGGAGATTTGTCAATCAGGCTGCAGAATGCAATGCTGTACTGTGCAATAAAAAATCAGCGAAAAAGCAAAGCAGTGACGGATGAACAGCGGGACCACTGTGTGCTGTTTATTAATAAACAATAAAATATATTCCTAAATGACAACATGCATAAAAGCAGAACGGTATTTGTACGTCAGTGGGAAAATAGCGGTGGCTTGCTAGCTTTTGTGCGGCTTCCCCGGGTCAGTGAAAACTTTCAAAAGAGAAATGAATGAACTTACCAGGTTGCCCGATCTCTTCACATATCTTCCTCCAAGCTCGGTCCTTTTTATTCCTGTCTCGGTACTGAAAGCAGCTGGTGTTGTACAGCTCCGAGTTGTTTGCTACCGCATTGATTAGCCTTCCCCTCCATTGAAGTATGAAAGGCTTTGGCTGGATCTGCCCCTTTGACCTAGGTAACAGCCACGTCACCAGGCTCCTGATTGGTTGTCGCGGCGCGATTTGACGCTGGAGTTCAGATTTTTCCAACTCGAGCGGTAGACGCGAAACGCGCGTATGCACAAAATGCAACACAAAAACTCACGCGCGTGGTTTTATTCGCGAGTCAAACGCGCCAGACGCGCTACACTGACGCGCGTTTCACGCGTTTTGGCGTTTTCGCGACGCAAATCTGCTTCCGAATTTTCGCGGGACCCGCAATCGCGCGTCATCGCGCCTTTCCATTGACTTTACATGTAAACCTGACGCTCTATTCGCGTCCATCGCGTTCGGTGTGAACACACCGTAAGAATAACAACTACAAATAATGTTTTTAGGTTTCTGTTGTACTGCAAGGTTCTGTACAGGAGAACCAAACCAAGAGCAAATATTACGTCTCATTTACACCTGAGCACGAAGAGCCATCAACATTTAGCAAATTGAATCATCTTTGTTTAGATGCAAGAAGAATCATATAGAAATGAAAAAGTAGAAATAGAAATCCAGAGCAAAGATATCCTCTAATTCAGCGTAGCACATGTGCAGCTGCTGCGATTCACGTAAGCATTCGGCTCGTCGCTGTTGCAGATTTTTCTCTCGCTGTTCTGGCTCACAGCGCTGCAAACACAAAAATAAATATCCCCAAAGGTGTGAAAGGGAGCTAATTAGTAAGAGTATTGTTACTCTCCGCAGGAGTAGTCCAGCAGTAGAAATCAGTCCAATAACAAGGTGTGTAACATCTAGCAGGGTGACAGAAAAACCCAGGGTAACTTCTAAGGACCTCAACGTCTCTCTCACATTGTGTTTTTTAAACATGCTTCCATTTGTCACTTCAGTCTTTACTCTGAAATACAGGAAGAGAAATCATGGCTGAAACAATTTCTCATGAAACCAGGGGTGTGGTCCAACAGTCAGTTTGGTGAGGAAGGTTCCTAACTGAGAGAAGTGACCCAGAAGTATCTGTGTAGCAGCCACAATGAATCCAGATCATGAGCTTTATTAACTGATCAAAGTCTCTTCTTTCATCTTCTGTATCATTCAGTTTGCATTGGTAATGCCCATTATTGTAATGCTTTTTTAAGACGAGCAAAACTTTATTTCACTTTGGGTTAGCTGGGATAAGTGATGGATGGAGGGAATTTTACTTCAGCCACAGAAATCCTAAACAGGAAGGAGGAGCAGAGTTACAGTGGATCACTATCCAGCAGGGAAACAAGGTTTATTTCAATTTCTTGGCCATGAGTGAGATTTACTGAGTGGACAAATTAGGGAGACGACACCATCAGATCCCGAGCCCTCCATGTGTTAATCAAGAGACGGCTGCTGTGCTACATCCATAAATAATGAATAAATTAGGAGCTAAAGCTGAAAGGACAGTTTATTTGTACCATCTTCACGTGAACACATTCAAGAACATCACAGATGAAGAAACATTAAAAACTTCCACACTACATAAAGCAAGAAAAATAGTTTTTCTTTCAGGTGGTTTCAGAAAAACAGAAACATCAAACATCTCCAAGACTCTCTTTGAAAGAACTAAAAACCTTTGTTCTCATGGTCCAATCATGAGTGAACTCCCCGATGAAGCCTTGTGTGCTAAAACATGTCAGAGTTTTAAAGGTTAAACATGAGTTTCCAAAACGTTTTGCTGGAGAACAATGAACTATTTGACTGAGTTTCAATCATTTACAGACGAGCAAAACCAGGACAGAGAAAAAAGGACAAAACTGACTCAGTAAAAAACAGAAAAGAAGATCCCATGTAGATCTGTATTATGTAGAAGTTCAGCCCAGCAACCAGTTCAGTTCAACACAAGTTTAAATGATTCTATCTGAACTCTGTGGAGCCTGATCTCAAGCTTTTTGAGTCTGACACAGAAACCAGAGGATCTTTCTGTGTCTTCAGATTCACTGTGATCCAGTGATGGGAGTGATTTCAGCCCTGAGTGATCGCGCTGATGTTTGCACAGAGCAGACAATGAGGTGAATGTTTGGGCACATTGGTAACAGTGAAACAGTTTATTAGTAACGTGGGATCGTTTGTGTGCAGAGTATGAACTGAGATTCCTGAAGCTCTTGTCACACTGGTCACAGCTGTAGTTTCCTTCCATGTGTGTACGTTCATGAATGTTACGATTACCTGAATGTGAGAAGCTTCTCTCACAGTGTCTGCACTTGTGTGGTTTCTCTCCTGTGTGGACTCGTTTGTGTGATTTAAGCTCGCCTGCAGTGGTGAAGGATGACCCACACTGATCACAGAGGTGCTTTTTAACCCCACTGTGAATCAGTTCATGTCGTTTTAAATCACTTGGTGTGGTGAAGCTTCTCCCACATTCTTTGCAGTATTTCAGTTTGTCTCCAGTGTGTCTACGTTGATGTGTTTTAAGGGCAGCTTGCCGACTGAAAGTTTTTCCACAGAGGTCACAATGAAAGTCTTTCCCACCACCACAGTGATGACAGGGTTGAGAACTGGATCCATCTGTGTCGCTCTGCTTCTAAACAAAGACACAAAGACAGTGTAAGTCAGTCCTTCAACATTTGTATCCTGAACGTCGCCTGAAATAAAGAGCATCTCTGCAGACGTCCAACTACATTTGACTGTTTCAGTTAACACACTCAGTTTACTGGGCTGCAATAACTACAATACTACCACCATAATACTACAGTAATACTAAAATCATAACTGAAAGGAAAATCTGAATAATCACTCAGAGCTGCTTTTCCATGCAGTAGAATTGCTAACATGCTAACAGTTTAATGAGCAGAGTTGTTCCAAACAGTCAGGCTAAAATGACAAGATAACAATATAAATACATGCCTCACAGTAGCTGCACTTGTACAGTCTCTTTCTGGTGTGGATCTGTTGGTGTCGTCTCAGGTGACGTGGAGTTTTAAAAGTCTTCTCACACAGGTCACATTGATAAGGTCTGTCCTCAGTGTGGGTAAATATGTGTTGTTGTAAGTGTGTGTGAGTTATAAACTGTTTGCCACACTGTTCACAGCAGTACACATCATGTCTGGTGTGAATGCGTAGGTGTTTATTTCGGCTCCCTCTCTGGCTGAAAGTTTTTCCACAGATGTCACAGCTGTATGGCTTAATTCCAGAGTGGGTAACTAGATGCTTCTGTAAGTGGCTACTTTGAGTAAAAGCTCTGCCACACTGATCACAGCTGTATGCTTTAACTCCACTGTGGATGAGTTGGTGTTGTTTTAGGGAACGCTTCAAGGAAAAAGACTTTAAACACAAGTCACAGCTGAACGGTCTCTCTCCAGTGTGGATGACCTGATGCTGTTTTAGTGAAGCCCTCACAGTAAACTCCATCCCACACTCGTCACAGCTGTATGCCTTAATTCCAGAGTGGGTAACTAGATGCCTCTGTAAGTGGCTACTGTGAGTAAAAGCTCTGCCACACTGATCACAGCTGTACGCTTTAACTCCACTGTGGATGAGTTGGTGTTGTTTTAGGGAAACCTTCCTGGAAAAAGAATTTCCACACATGTCACAGCTGAACGGTCTCTCTCCAGTGTGGATGACCTGATGCTGTTTTAGTGAAGCCCTCACAGTAAAACCCTTCCCACACTCGTCACAGGTGTGTTTTTTCTCTCCCTTTCTTCTGTGAGGTTTGTCGGCCTCCTGAGAGCGCTGACTTCTGGCTCCATGTTGGTCCTGCAGTGACAGAGATACAAACAGAGGCAGTGAGTGAAATGCAGTCGTGGAACAAACTCAACCTTCAAACTCCATTAACACTAGTTTTAAACCTGAAGGTGGAGCGTGGCACCAAACACCTTAAAGGTCTCTTATCCCCACCTGCTGGTAGTTCTAACACATTACATCCAACCTGCTGTTAAAGATAATTCATGACTGTTCAAACACTAAAATCATGCACACACACACACACACACACACACACACACACTATTTTATAATTTAGATTATTTTGTTGTTTCCTATGACATATTTCTATAATTTGTATAGATTTATACAGAATTATTCAGTGATAATAAATCCTATGTTTGTTTATTCTAAAGGAACCCCGTTAGCTTCCACAACAGATGTTGCTCGTCTTCCGTCAAATACTCACATAAAATATTACACAATAAAGTGGATTCAAGATATCCACATAATTTCACTCTTACATCCACAGTGAGGTTTCACAATTGTTCAAATATAAGCAATCAATAATAATAATAATAATATCAATAACATTGAGGCACATTACACAAATTTCAAAAACAAATCATGTCTTACAATATTTACAACAACTAAAAGCTCTGTAAATCGGCTTTTAAGTGTTCATTGAAGTTTTGAATAATTCTCTAATTTTTTAAGGCAACTTATTCCACTTAAAAGTTGCTCTAAATGTAACAGTTTTACAAAACGTTACTTTTAACTCGAGCATTTACTAAATTGCAGCTTGTTGAAAACTGTGTAATATGATGATGTATTTCATCTGGATACTGCAGCTGAGCAGAATAAATGTGGTGTGTTTAACAGAATTGCTTTCTTTAGAACTACAAGTAAGCCATAGAATATTTTAGCCTGTACAGGAAGCCAAGAAAGGTTATTATGCATTTTATCAATATTAGTATAGTATGAACATCTTCACACTAATCTGGACGCCTTATTCTGGACTAACTGAAGTCTGTTAAGATCTGTCTTATTAGCTGCTGACCAAATGATTGAACAATACTCCAGATGAGACATTACTAGTGCATTAATGACATCTTTCATAATGAAGAAGTGATACACAAAGAGCATTTCATAGCCATAGCTATGCCTTGTCGGCAGAGTTATGTGACATTAGTGATGTTTGTACTTTCAGCGTTAACTTGGTTTTAAAGCCTTTAAAATATACGCCGTTCAATAGTCGACCTTCATCTGACAGAGAATGTGATGATTTTGTGGATAATTAAAGTCAGTCATATATCCACAAACACAACAAGCTGAAAGTCAGTGATGCTGCTCGGTTTGCAGTCCTGAATATCAAGGCACAAGCAGGATCCACTGCACTGTTAATGTTAGCTGTGTTATATTGCTGCCTCTGTTCGGTGGTGTCGAGCCAAACGCACTTTAACGTGTGTTTGAACGAGCTGACGGTTCACTCGTTAAGCTGAAAGAAAGATGCTTTAATCACAGCAGTCACACATGTGTCCACTGCACCATCTGGAACTCTTCTTGTTTACACTCGTAATAACACAAACACTAAATCCTGCTTCTCTGGTGCTGTTGTGTAGCAGTGTGTACACCTGAGACTGTCACCTGTCTGTCTGTCCTGCACTCTCTCTCTGTTTCTTTCTCTCTGATTGTGGAATAAAAGTATGAACATGTGTTTATAAGTTACACTTGTGTTTGAATCCTGCAGCTTATCACACATTTGATTTCCATGTGTGACGACTGCAAGTGTCCAGAGTGAGGACAGACTGAGGGAGCCACTGCTGCACATCATCTGTGAGGCTTTGCAGCCCTGATGATCCACCAGGACAAACTCAGCAGTGTGTGAGGAAGAGGAGGAGGAAGAGCCAGCAGCTGCTGACAGATGGAGGGAATAGACAGACTGTTCCCTGTTTGTGAAGGACTGCTAGGAAAGTTTAACATAACTGTCTGTGCTGAATCAGTCTTATTAGGTAATGTTCAAATAATGTGATCATCCCAGTGTTTTCAGTGTGGGAGAAAGTACTCAGGGCCTTCAAGTTACACACTATGAAAGGCAGCAACAAGTTTAATGTTCAGAAACCTAAAGTCTGTATCAGCAGCAGGATGGAGCTAAAAATAAATGTTGGTTTCAGTTCTTTGAAGCTTTGAGTGTTTTGGATCAGTAGCTGCTGTCTTTGTTGCATCATATTGCTGTAACTGTTTATATGCTTTATATATTCTGAGCTAAGTTGATCTATAGTGTTACATCATATTCTATAAGGATGTTATGTGTTTGTAGACTTTCTGCCCAGTTTGACCCATTTAGCAGAAGTCAGCCTGTTTAAGGCTCTGATATCTATTCTGTGTGACTTACAGCAGTTATGACATGGTCTGATTTTCTCACCCAATAAAGGAATATTTCATATATCAGTCTACTCTTCATTCTATCAGACACAGTTATCACAGCTCCTACATTTGCTTTTTACACATATATGTAAGCATTGAGCCACATTTAGTACCAACATATTACAAGAACAATATTTGTCTCTTATATATGATACATCTGTATACACACTGTCACAGATACTTGTCTGTGAGTGAAGTGATTAATATGATAACTATAATATTGGCCATATTATATTTACACTGACTTTAGTCTCATGAACAACATCAGCTAATTGTTATTTACAGCTAATCTTAAACGACTGTTCAGCACAGAAATGAAGCCCAACAATCATGTTTCACAGTCCTGTGGTCTCAGCCTCAGATACTCATCAGATCACACAGAGCTCATGTAGAAACAAATGAACTAAATATGTTCTCCTTCATTTCTGTCAAACAAAGCTGTATGAAACGTTTCCAGCTGTTAGTATCATGGTTGCTAGGCAACCTGGGCAGCGCGACGGAGGCTAGACGTCCCATTTCACGAGCCTACGAGCCTCGCACTTCGGCCTTAGCGGTCTTTGAGTACGCGGCCCTTGAGGACTTTAAAGCTGCTGAACCTGAATCGGGATACAGCCATGATGATCTCCAGCCTCGTGCTCGCCAACATTCTCACCTGAGTTAAGAAGACGATCAATGAAATGGTCTCAGCAGGTCCTTTGATGACAGCAATGTAATGCAGTGGTAAGGCTTTTTGGGGATTAAGTTCGTTTTCATGGCAAAGAAGGACGATGCAGTTCATCTGATCACTCCTCATAACATTCTGGAGTGCAGGCAAAATGCTATTATAAAAACTTAAGCAGCAACTTCTCCAGGTTCCAATATTTATGCAATTCTCAAACCTTTTGGCCACGACTGTATAACCTCTTCTGAAGTTTAGTGGATATTATACATGGTTATGCTCAGGATGTGTCGGCCAGTTTCCACTGGAAACGCCTTTTGGTTAAACTGTCAGCGAGGAATTTGCATTTGCACTGTTACATTTTTATATAACTTTAATGCACATAAACAACAGCTGCTTGTTTCAGTGAAAATACATTGATGGGTTTTTAATAAAGTTGTTGTGGAGATTAATTTGTTATCATATGTTACCTTATATATGAGATCAAAGTAGTTGCATTATAATATGGTATGTAGTTTTAGTTTGCATTAGACCTCTGACTTAGAAGAGTGTGAAAATCATTAGATCTGTTGGATTGACCTGTATTATGTTGAATGTCTTACATTGTTTCAAAGGAGTTGTTAGGATAATGGATGTTATTTTAATCTCACTGATATCATTTACATGCACTGTTGTAAGTTCATTATTACTTCATTAGTCTGCATCAGTTTATCAGCAATATATCATTGTATCATTCATCATATCATTCTTAGTAAATCGGCTACAAGGTAATTCTCCACCAGCTTACTTTCTCTCTGCTTAAACTGTTGCAACATCACCACTCCACTCGAGCTGGACTGTTACATTCAGTTATGCACGTAGTCAGGCCTCACTAACGTGCACATATATACAGACTTATGAAAGACACGCACGTTCCCTCACATACACACTTATTAACAAAGGGAGGTCGTCTCAGGACATTCTCTCTAGTGGACTCACAGTTTCACAAAATGCACAACAGATCACACACTTGTTTTTCTCTAAAAGTACCATCTGATGTCTATATAAGGAAGACTTTTGGGATTGTGGGGACTTGATATCATTTCCAGTAAGGTCTGTGTGACGTCATCATTAATAATATAAAAGATATGGAGAGCCGCCGCCCGGCGGAGATCTGTGGCTGTACGCTTGTCTTCCCATGCTTCTGTCTTAGAAGTGTGTAATAAAGATCACTATTCTGGCAACTACTGAGACCATGCAATCGTTTGTCTTCTCCTCAAAACTCGAATCATGACATTCTTGGTGCCGAAACACCGGTTTGAGGGGGAGACTAATAATGGACCTTGGCTGACGGTCTAGTGGTGTCAGACGGACGGCCAGGAGCTCGACTGAGTGATGGGCCCCGAAATAGGAGCGGTAAGCACCGCCTGTTGAGTGATGTCCAAAGGTGCTGAATTGGAAATTGAGATAATTAAATGTTCACTCAGTGGGGCTTCTGGTCTGTCCGGGGTGATTTTGGGGTAATTAGTGTTAAAGGCAGGGAATAGTGAACTGAGTAAATGTATTGCTGTTTATTTTGAGAGTGAACTGTTGAGTTAAGAGGTTATGTGTTTAAGTCTATACGGTTTAAAAGGTTTAAATGTGGGTTGACTGGGAATGCCAGCCAGTCAATCGGTAGTGTAGGGGATTTGATCCAATCGATTAGCAGAGACGCGGTCTTGGGCTTCAGATAAATGAAACTGGATGGCAGGGGTCCAACAGTGAGGCTTTTAAAACAAGTAAATTCGTTTAGGACTGAGAGCGCGGCTCTCTAAGAATGCAGTTGTCCAGCTCTGGGCCTGGGCGCCACCCCCACAGGTGTGTCCCGAGGACAGTGAAGCGGTGGAGGAGCCGCGTGAGGCACCTCAGCAGCCGGAGGTGGCAGACGAGGCGCGCGGGGATCTGCGCCTGCCGGAGGAGGGGGAACAGCCAGGTGAAGGGCTGCTCCTGCCGGGAGTGGTGGATGAGCCGCTCCAACCGGAGGCGGCAGACGAGGTGCGCGAGGGTCTGCGCCGGTTGGAGAAAGAGGAGCTGCACGAGGGGCTGCTCGAGCCAGGAGTGGCGGCGGAGGGAGCAGTAGTGACGGAGGAGTCGCGCTATGGGCTGCTCCAGCAGGGAGCGACAGCGGTGATGGAGGGGCCGCGCAAGGAGCTGGAGGTCCCAGTGCCAGGGGAGCTTGCTCGAGTGGAACTGGCGAGCGAGGCGGGCGCCACGCTTGAGATCGCCGTGCTCGCCAGACCGGCCTCACCACCACCAGAGGCCTGTACACGCCACACCTCTGCCCAGCCACCTGTGAGCTGGGGCTCACGCTTGTGCCGGCCGCGCCGGGTGCACCTGTCACGTGTCCGACTTCCGAACCAGCTTTGCCTGCGCCGCTGGATTCGCGGGCGGCCGCCTGAACTCGCACCTCCCCGTCGCTTGGCCGGGGCCTGGGGGTGCCAGCTGTCCGGGCTGATTCCCTCTCCCACTGGCGGTGGGGGAGTAGGTTCGGCCGGATGGCTCCCCGGCCTCAATCGGGCGATGGGGGTATGTGGTGGGGCGTGGTCTGCGGTGCCGTGCAGGGAGGGCGGACGCACCTGCACGGCATCCTTAATCACGCCCGCCTAGTTAAAAACACGGGGACTGAGGGGTTTGGGGGTGTTGTGGTGTGGTGAGATGTAAATAAAGATGACTCTGAACGTTGCTCCGTGGTCCCGCCATGTCTTATTCACGCCACAGTGGACTTCTCTCAACCTGGAATTTTGAGTACGGCGCCAAAACCAGTAGAGTAGTATAATTGGGAGAAAACAGGCCAGATTTTGGCTTAAAATTTTACAGCTTGACCTGGCACTTGTCCCTATCCTGAGAAGAAGTACAAAAGGACAATTAATCTCCTGATGAAGACCAATAGAACATCGTGAACTTGAGAAGAATTTACAAGCAGCCGAAAATAGTGCAACTGAACTGTTAACCAAACTGACATGCACTCTGAGTTACAGGCTGGACAGTTGAACGGTAGGAAAGCACTGGACACTGATTGTCAGATTTGCCATGCTTGGAGTAATCGTGAAAGAGACGATTGAAAGCATCAACAGAGAAGAAGAAACCACGTGATGGAAATGCACGGTGGACTGTAGGCTGGCTGGGATTTAATCCAGAAGGAAATACTGAAGAGAAACGGAGAGGTCACGGACTGTGCTGGAGAATTCTGGACCACAAAAGGACACTGAGAGAAGAGGACGGGAACCAGTGGAGAGGTGAAGCTTGACTGCGAAAATACAGGGTATAATTAGATTGAAATGAAAGCCTGAACTCATGATGGTGTTTAGAGATGTCCACTAGAAAACTAAAAGAGGTAAACTGAAGAAGATAAAATAAAGAAAGAAAATAACTGACAATTAAATGAGTGAATGGAAAACACACATACACAAAGTGTTACATGTGAAATTATACTCTTATAAAGAATCAGAAGTGAGATAGTTTTGAATGAAGAAATCAGTGAAACGATGCATGAATTCACTCTGAATATAACATATAGAGGCAATGAAGAAAGCAGCTTACACTCACTGAACATTAACAAAAACATATAGGAGAAGCAATGAAGACCTGCTTACACTTATGAACTTGACATAAGCTGGTATTTCTGGCCAGAGGGGGAAACGGGTAGCTTAAGTACTCATGATGATAATAAAATGTCTCAGTTATGTTTTTTCAGGTGGAAAATAAACAGACCTGGATCAATTCTCCACGTGCAGCGGTCGGGAGGAAAAACCTATAGGTTAACTTGACTGGATATGTTAAGGCAAGTTTCTGGTTGAATTGTTCACAGCGCCATGTCTCGATGAAACCTGACAAGTGGGCCCTAACTTCTGGCTGAGGACCAGGAATGCTGTTAATAAGGTGGGAACTTAAAATTTGGGTTAGCAAATTGGGGGAAGAAAACTGACGGCTCAAGTGGAGAAATGTGTAGGAGTCTGACAGACTGCAAGAGCAACACATGCAAATTCACATATATAAGCAGAAAATGCATTAACCTCATAAGGACAAGCATAACGATTAATGCATAAACATTAATTAAACCTGGCTAAGAACACAAACATACGCAAGGAAGAAACAGCTTACATACGTGTGCACGTACAAGCAGGGTTAAAGCAGCGACACTTAACATACACCTGTTTTTAAAAGGATATTGTTTATCCACTACTGACAAATAAACTCTCTGGGGTGCAGAACAACAACTTAATTTGGAAAGAAAAAGACATTGGTCTGATGATTAAGTGAGGACACGACAAATTTAGTGGTTAAAAGGGTCGAATTGGGACATGTTTTTGTTGATTGTTTAAGACAAATGACTACTGAATGATAGAAAATTCCTTTTTAGGTTTCTAAACAGGATCTTAAGAATTTTAACACGTACCTGTGTTGTCCTGCCAACTTGGGGGGTTATGAGTTGATTATAGGGTGAGAAAAAACAAAAAGGGGGGAGAGGAGGCCCCGTTGTTTCTCCCCTCTCCGAATAACACAGCCAACACAACATCATTTTCCTGTTCGCCTGTTTTTGTTTTTTCTTTATGAAAAGCCGAGGCTGACCTGGACTCCTACCCTCCCCTCTACCATCGTTGCCCTTTCCGCTACCATCTTTGACCCACAACAACGACCGGAAAATGTCAACAGTGCTGCAGGAATGCGATCTCATGCAGCAGAGACGGAGAGCACTAAACCTAAAGCCCGTTTCACTACACGGGGGAAATTCCCAGACTGCGTCAGCTGACAGAGCTGTGACGAGACGCACATGGAGCTAGGAGGAAAAGGGAGGGTGAGCAAAAGAATGCTGACCTCTGAGAAGAACCGAACAGCAGAGCTGCAGAAGGCCGTGGAGCAAAGTAAGGACAACATAAATAGACTCTGATCTGACGTGGAAGGAAAAGACTCTGAGGTTTTTGCCCTCAGTAAGAGCTTAAGGTATCAGAAGCAGAAACTGAGCATGGCTCCAGAGGAGCTGGCTGCTAATTGAACCCATCAGTCAGACTTGGAGTCCCACATACAGGACTTGAAATCAGGCGGCAGCTACAGAAGCAAAAGGGTCAAGTTACAAGGAGAAGATGTAGGCAGCTGCAACAACGGATGCAAACAGACCCAAAGAGGAGGGCAGGACCCCAGGGCATGCTTCAGGCCGCTGGTTTACCCAAACAACAGAACAGGAAGGTGATGAACAAAACACACACTTCTGCATGCGCCGACTTGGAAAAAGAGAAACACACACATGAACACTTATGCACTCGTTGAGTGAGTGAAAATTGATACACACCCATGCACCAAAATCAAAATGTTGATTCAATTCACTAAGAAGTGACACACAATGCTCCAGCTGCTGCAATGAAGAATGCTTTATTGACAAAGGCTCAATGCTGCACACAACAAATCCAAATACAGAATCTGTTACAATAATAATAAGCCCAGAGGGCATTTGTGTGGTTTGGGGAGCAGAGTCCAGAGCAGTTTGGTTATGAAAACGATGCCCGTGCGAGATATCTGGGGCTTAAGGCCTCGACTCAATTGTTTACTGTACACTAAAAAAAGAGAAGAAGAGAAAGCTCTGTTGTTGAACACGATTGCCTGAGGTATTAAAGATCTGTACTAAATTCTGGTTTCCAGTGTGTGAAAAGTCACGCAGTGCCAGTCTTAGAGCTAGGTTGAGTGATGATTCTAAATTAGTGTAAGTAAATCATTGTAGACCCGTTCAAGTTTCATGATAACTAGGATCTAGACTTTGTTGAACCCTAGGCAATTTGAACAGGTAAAATCTGAGTGACCAAGTAGCAGTTGAATGAAAGTTATTGAATGAGTGTTGGGGTAAACTGCCAGAGTTAAGAGCACTAAAACATTTCAAGAGCTCAAATTACATAATATGGAAATGGTTCTATTTTGTTGCACGAACGCAAAATATATAGGTTTATGAATATGAAAAGGTTGAGGTGGTGTTGATTTGACTCTGTGTAGGTTTAGGTTGGTATTTTTACTGATAGGAGGAATATTCAGTGACAAGTCCTAAGACCCGGGCGTCTGCATTTTTGTTTTTGTTATCTTTCATTTTATTTTGTTCTATATTTTGAACAGTGCACTGATTTTGGTTTGTGAATCTTTTCTTTAAGCAGATCTGCACATCGGAAATTACAAGCATTACACGTCGGCGAGAAAATTGTTGTAAGTGAGTTTCTCCGCATTGAAATGGGTTCTGGAGGAAACACTTATGGGGACAATTAGAAACGAGAGTCCCTGTCTAAAAAAGGATTCAGCGAGGTAATCCGATCTCAAGTTCTTGTTTTTCTTTTTGAAATGAGCTCATTTTGCTGAGGGCGGAAATCTAAATGCGGCGATGGTTTCCACTATCAGCAAAGAAAGAAAGAATGGATGGAAATAAAAACAAACGGACTGACTGGTAAAAGATGACAAGACTTGACCATGACTCAAGGTTAACCTCCACCTAGATAGGATAAAAGGGTGGATGAATTTATGTGTTTCTTTCTACAGGAGCAGAAGGAGGACAGCGACATCTGAGGTTGCATGACAATTTAACTTTAACTTTCTGTGTATGTGAAATTGTGTGTACACACTTGCGCAGCGTTAACACTCTCTTTTTAAGTTGACAAGTGGTTGATGCTTGCCAATAAGTTTTTTATTACAGGATTTCTGGGCTGATGTGTGAAGAAACGGTGTTTTAGGTTAGGAGTTGGTGATGCCATTACACTGTATTCTTGGGAGGGTGTTGGATAAGACACATCCTGTCTTGAAAACTGTGATGTTTTTTACAGGAAATCTTTTATAGCATCTCTGGGAGGTAGATGGCTGACCGCGGTCAATGTGCTGCTAATGTTTGCTTTGCTTTGTTAAGAATGCGTGAGGAGAAAACAGACAAGTGACATGAAAACAAAGAATAATAATAAAACAAATAACAAATTTGGGGACAGTTTGACATAGAGCTCACTAACTGGCCAATTAGGGGGCTCTTGGAGTAACATTGCCCAAAGGGTGAATAAAACAAATTGCGGCAATAATAGTGATTTAATGATTGGAGAAAACCGGAACATGATACTTGTCTGTTGTGCTGAATCTCTTATTACTCTTATGATTTGCAGGTGGTTGTAAATAAGCTGTTTGATTTAACAGGTTTGCTTTTTAGCTGAATTGGGAGTTAAAGGAGCTTAACAGGTAACTGCTGACTAATGTTTTACACAGGGTTACAGGTTGGCGGGAGAGTGTTTTAGAGAGGATGTGTAGTGTTCTTGTGCAGTTTGCAGTGGGGAGATTGCAAAATACAACTAGAACAATTAATTGAGACTAATTAAAACTAACCTGACACTGAGGAGGTTCTATATAAGGAAGAATTAAAACAGGTATAAAGTGCATTTGATCTTTAATTGCAGGTGTGACCATGAAGATTTTTGGTATGTATTGCAGGTTGTTGCTCATTATAGAATTGTGCTCAGGTTCATAAAGGCAAAAGCTATATAGGGGGTCTATGATTTGGTTTGTGTTTTAATAATTTAGGTATGGCAAAATTAAAGGTTTTTAGACAATTTACGGGACCAGTGAGAAGCATAATTAGATGATCAGAAACTGAGTACTACACTTAAGTTGGAATTAAGAATGCCCAATTTGTTTGAGGTTTGTTGTTCACTTGTACACACATTGCAAATGTGCTTATAAGGAGCTGGCACTTAGTCTGTGAAAGTCAAAAGCTTCATCCGACAACGGATCGGATTGATATATTGGAGCTATTGACTTCACGTGCAGAGGGTTAAATGCATGCACGCTTACACACATAAGCATGGCATAGGATTGGAATAAACAAAGTCAACAACATTAGGTTAGGAGAGCCAGCGAGGGAGAGGTGTTGGCTTTCTGTCTCTTGCAGAGAAAGGAACAGACACCAGACGGGGACACGGAGTTAGGAGGACCCCTAACAGCAGAGACAGATGTAGGAACTGCCGAGATAGCAACTGGGGTCAAGTGTCATGGCCTTGGGGCTCCTTGAGAGGATGGATCCCATAATCACAGCAATAACCAGGAAGGGGTTGGCGAAAACTAGGAACACAAGAGACCGACGAGGTTCGAGAGGCTCTTGGCAAAAAGGGGGACACGGCGGTGATAACGGACAACAAACACACAGATCATTGTTTGAAAGTGGGGCAGAATAATCCCCAGATCTGTGTAACGACTAAAGGGTGGTCTAACCCCGGAAGTCGAAGAAAGAAGCTGAGAATCACCCGACTGGAAGATACTGGTAGCTGCACCAATAAAATAAAGGTTAAAAGCCCGTTAGACAGAGGGGCTATTCTAAGTACATTTGAAGGGTATAAGTGGTAAAAAGGGGGTGGAAAACCGGAGCACCAAAATAAAGCTGTGGGAGAATTGGGGACTGATGGGAGTGCCATCTGTAACTGCTGTCATGGGTGTAAATCTAATTTTGTTTGCATCTGAACTGCGTAAACGCAGAGGTCATCCCCCATACGGTTCACCCGTTAAAGGGGGACAGAGGGTCTCGGGACCAAGGAGATGTGGACGTTGCAACATTAGAGTGTATGATGTAAGGAATCTCTTTGAGATAAGAGATTAAAGGGGGAAATGTGGAGATTAATTTGTTATCATATGTTACCTTATATATGAGATCAAAGTAGTTGCATTATAATATGGTATGTAGTTTTAGTTTGCATTAGACCTCTGACTTAGAAGAGTGTGAAAATCATTAGATCTGTTGGATTGACCTGTATTATGTTGAATGTCTTACATTGTTTCAAAGGAGTTGTTAGGATAATGGATGTTATTTTAATCTCACTGATATCATTTACATGCACTGTTATTAGTTCATTATTATTTCATTAGTCTGCATCAGTTTTCTTAGTAAATCGGCTACAAGGTAATTCTCCACCAGCTTACTTTCTCTCTGCTTAAACTGTTGCAACATCACCACTCCACTCGAGCTGGACTGTTACATTCAGTTATGCACGTAGTCAGGCCTCACTAACGTGCACATATATACAGACTTATGAAAGACACGCACGTTCCCTCACATACACACTTATTAACAAAGGGAGGTCGTCTCAGGACATCCTCTCTAGTGGACTCACAGTTTCACAAAATGCACAACAGATCACACACTTGTTTTTCTCTAAAAGTACCATCTGATGTCTATATAAGGAAGACTTTTGGGTTTGTGGGGACTTGATATCATTTCCAGTAAGGTCTGTGTGACGTCATCATGAATAATATAAAAGATATGGAGAGCCGCCGCCCGGCGGAGATCTGTGGCTGTACGCTTGTCTTCCCATGCTTCTGTCTTAGAAGTGTGTAATAAAGATCACTATTCTGGCATCTACTGAGACCATGCAGTCGTTTGTCTTCTCCTCAAAACTCGAATCATGACATTGTGGAGCTGTAAAGTATTTTGTCTGGTGTCAATTCTATCGTCAGCTACATCGTTATGGCAAATGTTCAAATGTATATGGTGATAAATATCTTTGGTCATATGGTCCTGCTCTGTCTGTCACCTTCTGTGTTGAGCTCATTGTTTCCTCTGTAGTGGCTGAGCTGAGTCCAAGTAGCTGAAAATGTTCCTCTGCTGCTCCGTCAGACTCTCCTCCTCCTGCTGATCAGCTGGGACACAAAACAGATCTTTGTTAGGCTCCACACTGCACTGAAGAGTCAAAGTGTCTCATATGTTCATCTGACAAGTAAAAGAACACATTTTTGTTTCCCGAGGTGGGCAACTTGTTGGAAACAAACACAAAAGGTTTGAGCACTGATACCTGCCATTGCTGGCATTGAAAGATGCAACGCCAGCAATGTGGATTGTCAAGACTCAAACCAATCATCAAGCAAAGACAACAGGGATCATTTGTTTCTGTTTATTTAGCATTCACAGCATTTGTAGTTGCCTTCTGTGCAGGGGAAGTCCACGCACACTGTGTGGTACCGCCATCCGCAGAAGGTGCATTCAACCTCTGTAAGAGAAACGAGGTTGTCTGAGACTGAAATGATATTGACTAAAGAAGTGGTGATTTGTAAAACTTCACATTTTGATCCGGGACGTACTCTGCATGAAAACAAGCGCTCACTCTTCCTGCTCAACAAATGACAAGGGCGGAGCCTTATACCACGTGATACAGAAGCTGTGCCGTGTGATGCTAAAATTAGCAGGGAAACAACAACGGAGAGCACGTCAGGGATGACGAGAAAGTGACAGGAGAAAATCCGTCCCGGTCAACCACCCAAACATCAATAACGGGAACCTTATACAGCGCTTCCCTATACACGTCGAACTCCCGCAGGCACAAAGACATCACGGAGGCTATCACTTATCACCTGACCAAAGATATGGCTCCATCAACACTGTGCAAAACGAGGGATTTAGGAAAATGATCAACACCCTAGACAAATGCTACACAGTGCCGTCCCGCAACTATTTTTCTATTGTTGCACTACCTGCTCTGTACACGCAGCGTCGAGCAACGGTGGAGACGGAATTTCAAGCAGGACAACATTTTGCTGCAACAACAAAACGTGAGACATTTGTTGTTTTATGTTTATTTATTGTTATGAGAGAATCATGATCTCAATTCTAAGCCAAAAAATCGTGATTCTCATTTTATGCAAAATCGTGCAGCCCTAACATTAACACAAAACTATTGTTTCACCAGAGAAACACACATGAAGAGAGAGAGAGAGACAATAACAGCTACCAAACAGTCGTCATAATTCGTCACACAATGAGAAAAGGACAAATCAACAAGTAACAATGACTAATTAATATTATAATCTGTAACATAATGTATTGTTTGGAGTATAGTCTGATTGGTTCAGGATGAGCTGCCATTATCCAATCACACGTCTGCTTACCTGCATCTTTTCTCTTTTTTCTAACCTGGGGCCCGTTCTTCGTACCTCGCTAAGTAGGTTAGCCGGATTAGATTGTTGACGATTTCGCGTGATCCTGGATCAGTCGGTTCCCCGAAGCTCATCCGGGACTTGCTGTCATAGCAACAGAGCCGTAAGCGTAAACCTGCTCGGGAGCAGGTTTACTTTATGTAAACAGGATTAGATCGCGGCCACGCAGGTATGTCCGCTTCATTTATACGAAAGCAACAGCGATATTTTTCCACTGTTTCACCATAAATAAATATTATCAATGTAACTAAAGATAATGCAGCACTTGATCCTTTTATTGATGTCACACAGATACATACAGGTCATTTCCTAAAAAAGGGAAATGTACTATTAACATTCTATTACATGTATGTGATTATTACAGATGTAATTCATATTTCAGAGTAGTAATTGTAAATTACTTCGTGTAATCAAGATGAGAGACCACGGCTATAAAAGCGAAGGTGGATTTGGGAAGCCTGTCGCAGCCATGTCCTGTCCGTATACGCGACCAACCCATTGCGGAAGGTGCAAGATTGATAAGGAGAGTCCTCAGAATTCAGCGTATATTGCGGGACAGACAGGATCCTTTAGCTCAGCGCGACAGTGTGCTCATAGAGAGATATCGATATTCCCGTGAGGGTATTATTTACTTAACCAACTTGTTGACGAGGGGGTGCAGGACCACCACCTGTCTTTTTTTCCTCTGCCCTTTTCTTGGTTGCTGTTATGAACAAACTAACAGAGTATTACAGGCCAGTATTACCTTGCCAAGAGACGCAAAGCAATCTAAGAGATAAATATTACCATTCTGTAGAATACTCCTGTATTCCACTTTTACTTGTTCCCATGTTCTTGTGGGTCCTGTTGTGGCTCTAATGTGAAAGGGGATATAATATAACATATTATAATATAATATAATGCCATATGATATTGGACAATATAGTGTCATATGATAGATCTACCCTACCGCCTACTGGTGTTGGCCAGAGGGGCCGATGGCGCGATATGGCAGCCTGGCTACAACCGTAGCTGCCTCCACCAGTGTGTGAATGTGGGAGTGAATGAATAGTAGTATCGTAAAGCGCTTTGGGTGCCTTGGAAAGCGCTATATAAATCCAATCCATTATTATTATTATTATTATTAAATTACCTACGAGTTTGATTTGTCAGCAACTTTCTGCCAGCCCTCTCTCCTTGCTTTTGCAGCCTTTGCAGTGTTCTCTTGCGTTTTAATTAAACTCTGAAACTCCTGTAATCCCTCACTCATGAGTTCTTGCTCTGCTGCCGGAAAATACCGAGCACGCCCCTTCGACATTTTCGCCGACCAATCAGCGGGTTGCCGATCAATGTTTCTACTATCGATGCGTAGCCCCTTTTACGACACCCAGTGATGTCACATTCCTGCGTCCAGCTGTAGTAATCGTCAACAGCAGGTGTGTTCGGGGAACCGGATTAGCGAGCTCACGGTTAGCGCGATGATTTGATCTTGGATGTGTCATTTGATCTTGGATGTAGTAAGCGACGTACGAAGAACGGGCCCCTGGAGTAAAAAAATTATGATATGAGTAGGCGAAAAAAATCAACATATAAATATTGTTCTGAGAGGCTTTTTGTTGGTTGAGTCTGAAATTGATTGTATGTACAATTCATATCCTTATAAAACGGCAGAAATATGGTGGTTTATTAATAAACTTACATTTATGGATATAAAATAGCTAAAAGTATTAACAAATATTTTCCGGGTACACACCGGCTCACTCCTTGGCGGCCGCTTGTCGGGGCCTGGGGCCTGGGGCTCGCTCGGGCCCCTTTGGAGGTGGGGTGCCCCCGGCCTCTCGGCCTAGGGCTCGGTCACTCAGGCGCAGCTGGGGGCCGGCGGAGCTCACGGGCGCGTCACTGCAACCCCCCCTGGCTTCTGCTCCGCGGCTGCTGAGTGAGCCCTCATCTGGGACTCTCCTCAGCTCTTACTGGAACAGTGGCGCGGCTGCCCCTCTGTTGGTCTTCCATGGTCTCTTGTGTTCTGGGGGCCTCTGGATGTCTGGAGTTTTGATCTCCTCCATACCCGCTTCACACCCTGGAGGATGGGGCTGTGGCCCCCCCACACTCCCTAGCAGATCATTACATGGAGAAACCTTTGGAATGCAAGCATGCTGATCCACACAGGTATGCACACATGGGTATTCACAGACGCGGACTAAAGCTTTCTTGGCTGCTACCTCAAAGCACACTGTGCGCTGTCTATCTTGCGTGCTGCACAATATCGTTTATTACTTAGTAAATACTGATATCTATGACTAGCTAGTTTATTGTGATGGTGCTTTGTTTTCTCTATTATTATGTTGCTCTTTGTTGTTTGCTGTCTCCTCTGTTTGTTTGTTTGTTTGTTTGTTTGTTTTTTCTCCATACAGGTGACCCAGGAGTTTTTTTTTTTTTTTTTGTCTCTCTTCCCCCCCCTTCTCACCGTCTCTTCTCCCCTTGGGTTTTCTTTCTTTCTCTCCCCCTCTCTCTCTCATTCATTCCCCCTGTCCTATTTATTAAAAAAAAAAAAAAAAAAAAAAAAAAAAAAAAAAAAAAAAAAAAAAAAAAATGACAAAGGATGAACTGAAGCTCTGCCATCACGTAATGTCGCATACTGCTGTTTCTGATGTCATTTAAAAAAAAAAAAAAAAAAAAAAAAAAAAAAAACAAAAAAAAAAAAACAAATATTTTATAAAAAACATTTATCATTCTTCCTGGGGAACTTAAAGAAAAAGAATAAAACATTTTCCATCGTAAAGAAAACTCCCTTAAAATATGGACAATAACAAAACTGCTAAATTCTTCCAGAATCTCTGTGTAGAGGAACCAAAAGAGATGTGCCACAGTTTCTGGATGATCCCCACAGAAAGTTCAATTAGTATTTATGTCTCTTTTAAATGTCACCATATAGTGACTGGCTGGGTAACATTTATGAAGAATTTTATATGAGATTTCCTTCACCTTGTTCACAATTAGATATTTATGGGATCATCCAGACTGTCTTCCAGGTGATATCTGGAACATGTCGGTTCCAGTAAGATATTCTATATATGGGAGAGACATGATATCTTCTTGGAATAAACTACGTATTCTCTTATTGCTGTTACCAAGTTCCTGTGAAAAGCAGATTTTTCCCACTGCTGACTCAGCTGGATCAGGGAGAGTGACTGAGGCAGATATTGAGCTGTCAGTGTTTTTATATAACATTAAAGTCCCTGAGGGTATGGCACCAAGCACCATTGAGAATTCCCCAACACTGACGGGAAAATTATATAGTGTAAGGAATTCATTGTAAGTAAGTAGTACTCCCTCGTTAAATTTTAAAACTTAGTAGCGGCCGCCATTGTTGGCAGCTGAAATTTGGCTGGGCCGCGCTATGAATTCTGGGATATGGTGGGCCACGAAGGACACACCCGACCCATCCTTCAAACTCGGGGGAATGAAGGACGCATTTGAAGGAGTCGAGGAATCGGGACAGCCTTCGTCGCCTGGCTGTGACGTCATCGGCCTTCAAATGCGGCCTCCGGAGGATGCAGCCGACGTTTTGGGACACAGCTTGTGTGTCTTTGTTGGTCATGTGACCTCCCAGGGACTACACATGGAAACGAGCAGTTTAGCTCAAATCTGGCAGGTTTCCATCGTCTGTTTTTGTCCTGATGTCCATGAACATGAACACTGTCCCTGTCAAACACGTCCAGATAATCTGATCCAGTGTTGTTCTTCTTCTGTGGTGTTTGTGATGGAGCTGCTGATCCTGATGTCCTCCACCAAGGGGGCAGCAAATTCAGCTGACTGTCATCATTTATTAAAAAAGATGTAACAATGTGACATAATGCAATATAATAGTGTCAGTTACACATTGTGGGTTGCACTGTGGCCAGAATGGACATTACCTCCTGCCTAATGGAAGCTGTCAGCCATCCTGCAACCATGAATTAGATAAGCAGAAGTGAAGGGATTGTTAACAACAATTTAATAATAAAATGTAATGTGATAGTTGCACTTTATTAGCTCCCCACAATCGTATGAATAATAACCATGAATGCACTGCATGCTCATAGCAAGTTCTTTAGGTTTAAAGTGAGATCCTGCTTTAAAGGGCGCTTCATCTGCTGGGAATGACATGTTTCTTCTAGTATGTAAGGCTCAGCCCATCTTACTGGGACTTACTTTTGTAGGTCCACATGCTCTAAACCTGCTGCTCCATGATTGGTGCAGAAGCTTTAAGCTACTATTAACAAATAATAACCATGGACTTAGTTGTTACTACAATAACTTATCATTGAGCAACTTTTAATTTTACTTGTAAAACTATGCAAGTAGAATTGAATGGGGCACAGTGAGCTGAGCACAGGCCCACTCTGTGACACTCAGAGGTTTGTGGATATCATACTGAGAGTATTGGACACAGTGCAGCCAGCTTGCAGCCACTTTCCCACCACTTTAGCACAATGTTTACATGAGACTCAGCCACACTAATGTTCCTGGGCAGACATGTGGTGCAGCATGGCTGATGGCACTGTACCTGCAGCTGTCATGGACAAGAACCACTCAATACCTCACCCAAGCCAAGCCTGTGCTGATGTTGTGATCTGAGACCGAGACACTAACCCAGGATCATGATATGATGTTGTGAGAGTTTCACTAAGAATTAGCTCTGATTACAAGATTTCAATCTATCGTAACTCTAATTTGTATTTACTTCAGTTTGTTCATCTTGGAGCTGTGTGCAGCTGAGGACAGTCTTATTATTACCAGGTGAGGATATGTAACAGCCACAGTCTGTAGAGATGATGTCACCATGGAGTGGTGATGTCACTGGAGCTGCCAATATGTGCTCCAGCCAAAGCTACACCAGAGGGTTGTGCTGTGTAACAGGTTGGTGCAGGTGGTGTTATCTACATTTGAACATTAGGCAACAGTCTCATGAAGACACTTTCTATTGTTCACAAAAGACCAACAATAACAGAGACAAAGGGAGAGCAGCAGAACTAGTGCTAACAATTAGCACTGCTAGCCTGCCCACCAACACCAGCTAATGTTCTAAAAACGATGATCAATGATTTTGCTGTAACGGCTCCAGCTGTCTGTGTCAGGGACACGTTGGAGATGAAGTGAGTGATCCAGTGACAAAGGTTTGGAAAGCTGCAGTCAGCTGAGACTAAAGGAGTCACCTGACCGAGAGACCAAATGTTTCACTGAGAACGTCCAGATGAACAGAATCAACCTTTGGGATAATCTGTTCCACACATCCATGTTTCACTTACTGCATTATATTTCCTCATTGCTGTGCACACAGGCCTGTGGCTTATAACCAACTCCAAGTTCAGACTCAGAGGCTGCTGAAGCTGTTTTCTGGAACAGAGACGTGTTGGATATAAAACCAACTCTTCTTTATGTGTCAGCACTGAGGAAAGGAGCAGCTTCGTTTCTAAGTGTATGAAGGACTGTAGCAGTGTGTGTGTGAGCTTTATTTCACAGACAGAACCATGTCAAAAACACAACTTCAGGTAAAAACAATACAAAATCAAAGAGTCTGATCAGAAGGATTAAACAGAGGAGCGTGGGACTGTTTTTAACAGACAGCAGGTTAAGCCAGGCTGGAGGAGTAAACTGAGCCTCGGTGTGAGCAGCAGTGTGTTTGACAGGAAGCTGAGATAAACAGTCTGGAGCCCATTTAGTGCTTCATATGAAAGTGTGAGGATTTGAAAGCAAATCTAAAATCAAGCAGGAGTCAGTGTGAGAATGATTTGTGCTTTTCCTCAGTCAGATGCTGGGAGTTTCAGTTCATCCATGTTCAGCGTGCTGTGCTTTGTGTAACAGGAGAATATGACAGTATAAATCAAGTCTTCATGTCACTGAAAGCCTCCACAGTCTGCTATGGAGGTGCATCAGTTTGGATTTACAAGAAGAACATTTCTTAAACCTGCCACAAGATGGCGCTCCAACAGAAGGGATGTCCACAGTGTAACACAGACACACACATACTGTGTGAATGTGTGAGTGAATGGGCTTTCAACACAAGGCTTCTGCTGCTACCTTTAATGACATAATTAGCTAACAAGAACAAACTGTTAATTACCACCAAAGAACGGCTCCAGATTTTAGCTGCTGACCATTTTGTGAAACGTTGATTACATCAGCTTATTGTTGATTTTTCAACCTTAATATCAGCTGCTTTAAAGGAGCCTCGTTCTCTCACAGTAACACTTTTCTTCACTAGATGCAGTGCAGGCACAGTCTGTGTTTCTAAACTACACACTAATGTTCATTGTTGTGCAGCTAAATCCTCCCTCTGGATGGGAAGAATCCCTGTCAGGCTTCAAACACCTGGCTTGGTGTTCTGGAGCTAATGTGTCACCTGTGAGGACTCTGAGATGAACACACAGCAGACACTTCAGTTCTCCGTCTGTGTGTCCTCAGTTTCCCAGCATGCCTTGGCTGTGGTGGTGGAGGTGAATGAGGGGGAACATGCTGCTCTGTCAGCACTCAGGTTTCATACCTGGTGATCTCAGAGGACAAAGCGGCGTTACAGCAGCGCACGTTGATGAGACCTGATGCTCTGAACAGTTCAGACTTCAGCCTCCCTCTGAGAAAACAAACGACTGACTGTCAGCAGCAACTACACCTGCTCCATCAGTGACGGAGAGAAGAACTGAGACTGAGAGACATACAGCTGCAGGTCAAAGGTCAGAAACGCCCGCTCTTTGTACGGGTCAGGAGTTAGTACTGCAGAGGTCAGAGGTCAGCTTGCTGACAAACCATTTGAAACAGTTTGGAGCTAAAAGCACAACAGCAGAGGAAAGAAGAGACACTGCAGAGATGATGCAAAATATTGTGTTTTGTTCTCAGCTGTCAAAAAGTGTAACACACGTGTTCCAGCACAGCCTTTGTGTACTTTCACTTCTCCATACTGTCCATTGGAAATCCTGTTTGTTACTTTTTGATTTCAGTCCATGTGTCCAAAGCAAACTTCTGTCCCACACTTTCTCTGCTGACTCTTCACCGATGCTCAGATGATCTCAGATGATTTCACCAGAACTCATCAAAATTCGGGCTCCACAGAAACCCAGACGTCACTAAACAAGCGTAACAAGCAAAGTGAAAACTGGTCGTTCAGCTTTATTGACCAAAGATAAGCTCACATGTCACCTCATGACACAGACACTTATTTCCACAGCATGCACGAGGACTGACAATAAGTGTCTATAAAGCCACTTCTATCTGCCACACCTGTGCTTCTGTCATGGTTGCTCTCCTCTCACTCTGTCATTTATCCATAGTCTGCCTCCCTCTGCTCCGTCAGCTGACGTCCTCTCTACACCACCTGCTGTGTTTTATCCTGCAAAAACACATTTAAGAAGCGTTGCACCGAGTAACGGGAGGAACTGCTATAAAATCCATTTAAAGGAGGTGGTGCTGAGTGCTGTGACTGGGGTCCCACCACTGACATCACGGGTGGAGGACATGTTGGAAAACTGCTACAAAGTGCTGTGCAGCCAGCAGAGCTTACAGTCTGTCCTGTGTGTCATACAGGCTCTCACACTTAGTGTTTCTGTGACAAGAGAAGTTTGTGTTGTTCACAGTTGTGCTTGTACTGAGTGACAGCTGACATGACCTAACAGGAATAATGTGTCTGTGCTGAATGAGAAGTAACACACAATGAAGTCTTGATGCATCTCAATCATCCAGGAAAGTGAGTCTGTTGCTTCTGTTCATCTGGACGCAGCGTTTTGTGGGAGAAACGTGTCGTCATCATCAGGTGACGTCTTCAGTCTCAGCTGCAGGTTTCAGTCTTACAAACAGGACATTTGCATAAAGACTGAAAGCAGCTGCAGGAACGATGGGCTGGGAGCTCCGTTCCTTCATCTTAATTATGCAGATTCTCAGGACCATTGATCAACAACCACTGATCCATGTCCATGAGTCCCATTCACAGAGATGTGGGAATGGCTGCAGTCACAGCATGTAAGATGGAAATAAATGAGAAGTATTTAGCTGAAGTGGATTTGATTTATGTTACTTCTTTTTTAACTTGTAGTTCTACATTGGAAGATTATTGTGATATTGAAATATAAAAATACATTTATATTCTATTATTTTCTCAAAATAAGCGTCACACTCGTGGAAGCCGGTGTAGCCGCCGAAACGCCTGCATTTATGGAGACTTTCAGCCCCAGGTAGGCCAGTTATGGATCTTGGGATCCACATTATGTCAGCAGCTGTTCTCCACCGTGAACTGTGTTCAAACAAACACGCTCACGCCTCACAGACGACAGCTTACAGTCTGTAGAGATAAAGTGACTTCGTACAGCCCCGACCTGCAGACGCTGTGCGCAGAGGTTCAGGAGCAGAAGTCCCGTTGTAAACATATCACGGCAGACCCGACGATGTTTGCATGAACGCGCTTTTTTTAAAAGTCAGGTCAAGGCTCCAAAAGCCCAAAGGCGATATAACAGTTTGTGTTTGCTACATGGATCATTGTAGTTCAGCTTTCCTTTGTTATATTTCTTTAAGAGCTCAAAATGTGTTCATTACATAAATCAAATGTAATTTTCTCTGTAGCACTTCATGGATTTCATAAGCAACAAAGCATAAAGGTAAAAACAATATACACAGTGTTATCTTCATTTTAGATGTCACAAAGTATTTGCGGCTCCCAGTGTTTTCCCGAACCCTGACCCTTTGCATGGAAACCGGGTCCAAAAGGCTCTTTGGGTGTTAAAGGTTGCTGACCCCTGCACTAGGCCCAACTGACACATATATTTGATTCCAAATACAAAAAATAATGTGTAACCTGCTGGAAGAATGTAGGAGGTTGAGACAGGATCTCAACACTTGGTGTCTGCAACAAAAGACAACAATATGTGGGCCGATCGTGGCTCAAGAGTTGGCAGCTCGGCTTGTAATCAGAAGGTTGCCGGTTCGAGCCCCGGCTTGGACAGTCTCGGTCGTTGTGTCCTTGGGCAAAAAAGCACTTTGGGGTCCTTAGGGACGAGTAAAGCGCTCTACAAATACAGGCCATGTAATGGCAGAAACGTTCTCTAGTGTAAATCCTGACTAGTTCATTAACTACAGATCAGTTTCAGTGAACATTATTCACAGAGGGATCTGAGTTCCTTATACCAGACTCTACAGAAACTGTAACACTGTACAGCTCTGCGACCCAACAATATGACAACAATGTAACACACACTAGATTCACCAAATAAAGCCCCACTAACCACTAGAACTAGAACTAACTAACTAGCACTGGACACTTGCATATCGTTAGCTTCATAGCATAATTGCCTAAGTCATTGACTTAGGCAATTATGCTATGAAGCTAACGATATTAGAGATTTCTACCACCATAGGAGGCGAGATATCATCCTTGAACCAGAGCATCCAGCCCTCAATTTCGGACATAAAAAGCGACGTGGCCAGGCATGATAACACTTTGACTGAACTGCAGGACTGTGCCTCGAACCACTCTGACACCATCGCCACTCTCCAGGCCACTGTGGAGCGTTTGTCTGCGGAGGTAAAGAAGTTAGATGAGAGATGTGGAGCTCTTGAGGCACTCCAGGAGGAATAATTTAAGAACTGCAGGAATACCAGAAGGCACAGAGGTACCCAAGATGACTGAGTTGGTTCACACCTGTTGGCGGAGGCGCTATCTCTCGAGGAGAAGCCACTCATCGATCGAGCACATAGAGTGAATCGCCAGCGTCCCAAACAAAGTCATCTTCCTCGGCCCATCATCTTGAGATTGCACTACTACCACATTGGTGAGGAAATTCTGCTGAAAGCTGCAGAGAACAAGAACCTGATGTATAAGGGTTTTTAAAATAAACATCCTCCCAGATTTCCCTCCCTCTGTTGGAAACGCAGAGCCGCATTTGCAAATATGAGAGGAAGACTACGTGGGATGACCGGCGTCAGGTACAGACTGCTATACCCTGCAAAGCTGTTAGTGACCCATGGTGATGTGAGGAAAAGCTTTACCGATCCCAAAGAGACCGTAGACTACGCGGAGAAGCACCTCTCCCACCCACCTTCAAATGTATTAAAAGCAAGGATATATCTATATGTCTAACGCTGACACAGCACTGTGTTTCTTCTTTTCCCTTTATATTCCATGTAAAGGTGAATATGGAGCGTTTATGGAGCTCGTTTATTGACCAGCTGTCAGTTAGAAGGTAAGAGTTACTAGGTTAACAGAGGTTAGCAGTAACAGTACGGGGAAGTATATTGTGTTGTTCTTTTGTTGTTTTTTATTTTATCGTACTTTACTTTGTTATTTTGATTTTACCTGTTGTGAGTGCTTCCCGTAATTCTCCTTTTTCTTGCGCCGCTGCGGCCAGAGTTCACAACATTACATATTTTTGTATCTATAAACAGGAAGCTGACACTCTCCAGACTTTATCAAAGGTGTGAGCGTCACAGCAGAGGCCTTTGTGTCAACGTAGCTGAAGACAAAACACAGAAACACATGAAGGAGATTTTCCTGGCCTGGATTTTATACAAATATTCTGCAGTACATCAAAAATGAAAGAAAACCATTAGTCAACATATGAACATCACCTCTGAAGTTACAGAGCTTTGATTGGAGACACAGCTGAGCGTTTTGCATTTTGCATAATTAATTACATAATTAATTATGTAACCATAATTAAATGGTTACATCATCTTTAAAGTCCCCAGAGATCAGGAAAAGGGCCTGAGGGTGCTGTGTTTGGAGTCTGCTGGTTACAGTGTGCAGGACCTCACAGGCTGCTGCAGCGTTAGCAGAGGGCGGGACATACACAGCTATCATAATCACGTGTGTAAACTCTCGTGGTAGATAGTACGGTCTCATGCTAACCGCTAGCAGCTCAATGTCCTTACAGCATAGCGTCTCTTTGATAGAGAAATGCCCAGAGTTACACCATCTATCGTTCACAAACACAGCCAGACCCCCTCCTCCCTTCTTACCACTCTCCGCTGTTCTGTCATAAGAGGCTCAGCAGCTAAAGCAGCACACCTGGGTCTCCCAGCCTATTAAAAGCAGCCCTTTGCTTCACCTGCTTCACTAAACATTATTATTTTAAGCAGAGTGGTGTGATTTATGTAGGCATTGCTGTGTGACAGGATGACTTTTCTTGCACACCCACCAAATGAGGGCGCACATGCTTCCACGCCCACTGGTGACTGCACACATCCTTTCAAGGAAGCATTTCATTCATCCCTAACAAATGGAACAAAACACTGTGCAGCGTGTTCAGGTTTGAACGTGGCCCTGGCCTCTCTCTGCATCCACCTGGCACATGCAACACACATCCACTCCCTGCTGAACTGCTTGTATTTGATGTGTTGAAGTTTTGGTAAAGTTTGAATAAATTCCACTTTATTTATAGGAACATTTCATCTGTGGACTCCTGCTTCCCCTCTCCTTGAGCCAGTTTGTGACGGGAACATGACATAAGAAAAGTAATTTATCCCTTTTTGATTCTGTGTATCTGGCGCTCATCCAGTGAGTTCACACTTGGCAGAAACAGACTGAATTTGTCTGGAGAACTTTGGCTTCAGCCAAGTTAGATAAACACACTGTGTCTCTGTCAAAACAGCAGTGTAGTTGTGGCACCCCTGTGAGGGAATGACCACATGAATATTATTTTGTGTAAAACACTCATGTAACGGGACATTTTTCATTGCTATATGTATTTATTTTCAGTTTCTTTAAGAGGATAGAAAATCCATGTAACAGGGATTCATTTTATGTTAGAAAGCAGTGAGGGCGGAACTTTGGTGCTTGCTCCGGGGTTTCGGGGAGCAGTAAGTGGAGCCCACCTTCCGCTGCTTCCTCAGACACGTTCTGGAGGAAAGCAGAGACGCATCGTGTCTTCCTTACTCTGCTCTTCACCTGCTTTTACAGGTCGGTACACGGTGCTCGCACCGAAAATGTTGTTTATTGTCACCATGGTTACCCACGTTAATGTGAATGGGAGAGTTAAGGCGGTCCGCCAAAGTTATTTATATGTAAACACGGGAGAAAACCAGAGGAGTGTCCCGCGCGACCGCACCGCGAGCCCGCTCGTTAGGTGGAGCGCTCGTGAAGCAGAGTCAGTGCGCTCCTATGCTCTGTGCAAACGTGTTGTAATGCTCCAATCAAATCAGTTCTGTGAGATGTGAATGTTAATAGTTCTGTTAAAGTGACTGAGTAGATTAGCTAGTGTAACACAAGCACTCTGAGCAACTCTGTGTAGCTAACAGAGGCATTCATGGGTTGATTCAACAAGCTGTGTTTCATGATGCACTAAATAGTGATTTTGCCAGTAAATTACTGGAGGGAACAAATGTAATGTATTTACCAATGCTGTTATTGAATAGAACTGTTTAGCCAGTAAGACACTGCAGAAGACAATGTGATGTGTTTATTGATATGATAAAAGGATGTAGCTGTTATGGAAAGAAGTGTGAACTTGAGAAACTGAACCAGTTAAAAAGAGTATATTTCACTGATGTTGTGAAATAAGTAAAT